>NC_135771.1:20334528-20572234 GCF_052425735.1 Oculina patagonica
CGGCTTTCTGACTATGATCGGTGCTCGACATAGCGACCAGGGAAATTCCAAACAGGCCGGCCGTTTCAAATTAACTAATCAGCGCTTGGTTGAAGTTCAGCGGAAGTGTCAAAACTCCTGTGCGGGGCAGGGTTGGGGTTTTAAACCGCGGCCGGCTGCCGCGGGAAGCCAAGCGCTGATTGGTTAATTTGAAACGGCCGGCCTGTTTGGAATTTCCCTGGTCGCTATGTCGAGCACCGATCATAGTCAGAAAGCCGTTTGCATGATTTCAGCATGGATTTTCTCGGAAAATGGTGGAGGGATGAAGCTAAAATTCGGCGAAGAGATAGAGCAACAACTCACCGATCGACAGCCGTCGTCAGATAGGTGAGTTTTTCGTTAGTTTGGCGTTAATTCCGGTTTGAAGTGGAGGAGGTCGCTTCTGTCGGCCGCCGACTTGCAAGCCTTGTCTCCTCTTTCTTCTCTTACCGGCCTTCGGCCGGCTAAATCAGTTAAAAAAGCGCTTAAAACGGCCCGCGCAGGCGAAAAAATACGACACATGAGTCGATAAACATTTCATTAAACTTTATTGAGATATTTAGAGCGAAATGTAGTTTAGATATTTTATTTCTAAAGCTTTATTTCAGTAGCCCTTATCGATTTCAAAATTTCTTTTGTTCGTCTCATGTCAACAACAATAATTAACTACGAACACATAGGGTGGTCTGCCTGTGATCAGATTGGCGAATTGAACGCAGTTGACCAGATGTGTACTACCGTGGTAAGTAGACATCTGGGTACGAGATTAGTTCTCGTTCACTAATTTTACCCGCCAGTTTAGTGTGTCACGAGACAGCCAAAAGGGGCCTTATGGGTCGCAAACTCGCGTGCGTCGCGCGCGAGGTTCGTGAAAGCTCCCAGCACTCTCTGCAAGGACAGTTTCGCCGCCATGTTGGAACGCTGGCGGTAAATCGCTTACTCTAAGGTTAGGAATTTAGCGTGGTTCCTTATTCCTGTTGTCATCCTTTAATCTAAAAAGTGATTTACTATTGATCATTTTGTATCATGTTTCTATATTCGCTGTTATTTCACCAACAGCTTGAGGGCTAGAGTTGAGTTGCACTGTCCGCGTGCAAGAAGTGTTGACGTTTTGGCAGCTCGGAGACGTGCAAGTAAGCTTTTATAAAGAAAGATTTAGGTCTAAATTTACTTTATTTAGGGAACTGACTGTATTAATACGGGTTTCTTTCCCTTGTTGAGTGTTTTTAAGGGTAACTAAGCATTCTTCGCTATGTTTTTTGAGAAGTGTCTCTCGACGCCGCCATTATTGTTGTCTGTTTACTATAAAGGGGGTAGGGGATAGGGAAGGTGGGGAGGGGGGGTCATTTGGGAATTTGTGTGTAGGAGTGTAAAGGATCTGAAAGGGTTTCTACAATTTCAGTTATCAGTGGGAACTTTTAGTGATTTGTCTGCAGGTCATCCCAATAGAATGTTTCGTTTCCCATCGCCTCGTCTCTTGTGATGGTGGGTCGGTCCACAGGCGGCCCAAGCGCACTATGTGAATTATTCATAAAGCATAAGCGAACGTGACCCTTACCTTCGAGCGGTGTTGTGTTACAAAGATGCGATTTATAAGGGTTTATATGGGAACTCAACGATTTTGTTTCAAAAGGAATAATATGTAATGTTCTGCTAATAAAATCGACTAACCTTATTGCCTTGTTGTATTCTTTGTTGTTCGCCCGCTTCTCAGGCCATTTTGAAGCGTTTTCGGTGAGTTAGCGCTGGCTGGTGGTGTTCCACTATAAACGAAGTGAAGGCTGGAGACCTCTGAGCGAACCTTCGCCACGCGAAAGCTAATAAATTCTAAACAAGTCAACGCAAAATCCCCGAATTTCGAGTGAGCAAAAGTAGCGACCCTCCCGTCGGGTGAATGTCATTTTGTCGCTATGACGCGGTCGCTAAGCTTTAGTGTTTGAATCTCGTAGTGCAGCCATTCGGATTTCGGAGAATGGCGAAGTGAAGATGGGCAGAATCAATGCAAAACGGAGCGGTCACGTTCGCTTATACTTTATGAATAATTCACATAGTGTGCTTGGGCCGCCTGTGGTCTGTCGGGCAAAAAAAAAAAGAATGAACACTTTAAGGGGTCTGGCTTCATTTTGGAAGTCAGGAGATGCAGAACCGAAAGATTTTGTTTCAGTCGATGTCGCTGAAATTGTTAGAACAATTGATGATGCCCTTGGCACGAAACAGCCTTTGAAAAACTTAGTATTGATGTTAATTAAAGATAAGGACATCACATCATACCAATTGTTGTTAATAAAACAAGATCGTGTGCTTGTAAATTAAAGTACTTGCCTCTTTGACTAGTGAATCTGGAATTTAATTTTTACATTTCGAAAAAAAAAAATGCGTCAGTCGGGCGATGGGAAACGAAACATTCTATTGGGATGGCCTCAGCTGTAAGGTAAAATTTCTGACCATCTCTTGGCCACGAGTAAATTTGGTAGCCTGCGATGTGGCCATGCAGACATGTCACAAAATCCTTTATATAATTATTGTCCATCTGGACAGTGGCATACAAAAGCTTAGGTAATTCCCCTTGTTTCGTTTTATGGTAATATTATGATGATGTACAGACGTCGAACCTCGATTATCCGGACCTCGATTATCCGGATTTCTTGATTATCCGGACTTCCTTCTCTGGTCCCAATTTTTTCATGAAATTCAATATTAATTAGTCACATTCAAGACCAGATATAACTAAGTTTTAGGACGATTTAAACGTTATTTGAAGGTGGTTTACCTGTCAAAAAACATTGGAAAAACTCTGATGTGTAGTTTCCAATCGAACAGCATTTAATACTTCGCAGGCAACTTCCTTATTCAGTTTCTACTAGCCATAAAAACATTCACACAAATAAATTTGCTTTCTGCCTTTGCTTACTTGTATTATACTGAAATTTACAAGGCAAAATGGCAAAATTCAGAATGTTTAAGAGGAAATCCGCCAGGACTTCGAGTAGTTATTGGACAAAATTATGTACCAAAACTATTTACACCTAATTACAAGCTTTTGTGTTACTGCTTCAAATAATTATCTTATCGAAAGAAATCTTTTCTAACAACACCAAACATCGAAAACAAATTTCGAAGTTTCACTGAATTCCCATGCAAGGCTGCTGCCTAAGGAAATTTTTAAGGAGCCCTTCGGGCTCCTAACATCAATATTTAGGAGCCCGAGCCATTATGTTAGGAGCCCAGCTTAAAAGTTGCCGAAGACAAATCTGGAGTGGGGGGGGGGGTGGGGGTGGGGGTTACTCAGGCAAATATGTGGTCAATAATGTGGTCTTGGAGAGGAGCCCAGGGAGTCAACCTTCCCCCAACATTATTGCTATAATATACATGTACCCGAATGTGGACTATATGGGGAGGCTTTGCCCAACAGGGATACCTTTCTCAGGCTGTAGGTATATAAAAGGATAGGGATTTTACGAGTTGGAACATACAAAAGGGGGGGGGAGGGAAACTGGTTTTTAATTAAGTGAAAAATAAGAAAAAAGATGTAGTATTTCTTCTGTTGGTATGTGAAAGAGGTGCCATCTTCATTAGGGGGTATATGGTTTCTAAAAGGGTAAGGGTCACTTTCACATACCCCAAAAATGGCAACCTCGTTCATGAGATCCTGGGAAAGACGTTGCAGAAATGGTTCATGAAAGGGTAAGGGTACCCTCCCCATAAAACTTTTTTTTTTTTACTCTGCAGCAACCTCAGAGACCCAGAGGTAAGAAGTTGGATAAGTCATCAATATCAGCAATATCTTTCCCCCCCTGTGGGTTAAATCACTAGCTGAGCTGGGAGAAATAAACCAACAATGAAAACTGACATGCATTTAGTTGAGAGCGTGAAGGGTTAATTCATTTGTTAAGCCAGTGCCAGAATGAATGCATTTCATGTACTTTCATATGTTTTTCACTTAGAAAATCAATGTACATGAAACAGAAAAATCCAGTTCAATTAATATTTTAGTAATCAAGGTTAAAAAAGAAGCAATAATTAAGCAGGTCTATTTTTCCTAAGTTTAGAAAAAGGTAACGAGAAGTCAAAAACACCTGTGTAAACACTTTAATTAAGTTTTGATCTTATCTTTGATACATGATAACCAGTTGACAAAAATAGAACAGAAAAATCAAGTTGTGAAAACACTTCAAATTACTAATCTTATCAAATAAGTTGTTTGTAAAATAAATGTAGTAACAAAAGCAATATATTTTAATCAAACTGAATATCTAAGCAGGCAAAAAGGACTGAGGTTTCTAGCACAAAAATTTGCTAGTCACGGATCAATGCCCGAGAATGCTCAGGACTGCTTATAAACGTGAAAACATGAAACAGTTCGTTGAAATTAACAACCTAAGTCCACAAAAAATCGGCAGCAGATATGAAATGTCACATGAAAAGAAAGAGGCATACATTTTACGTCCTACTAAAGTTAGGCGTTCAATGCTTCATAGATTAAGCTGAATTACATGTTAAACGCGCCACGTAAGTTTGTTCGAAGTTTGTGTACACATCACGATATTTGGCACGTTGTTTTACGTAAGTTTAAGCCTGTCGGAAAGGTTTTTGTATCAAGCTTTTGCAGATTAAAATTATTTCAGACCTGATCCATGACTGCAGTAGCAAACAGATTGATTTCACTTTTGTATCCGTAAATATTTCTTCAGATTCACTTCGAAAATTCTCCGAAACGTCAACGAAGCAAATGAAACGTAATCCAGAACATAACACATTCCATATTTGGCAGTTAGGCCCAGTCCTAAACACTTGAAAACGAATGGTTTTCGAAGTTGCTGAATTTTGCAAAGACACCTTACGTACTTAATACGCCAAATGCAAACAATTTCAGCGTTTCCGTTTTAAAATGAAGCAGTTGTCGTTCTTAATGGGATTTTTTATGCCAATGAAACAAGGTTACAAGAAAATTGAAGTCAAAAGATGGGAGTGGAAGATCAATGTTTAGGCGCCCATGCGGGCTCCTTGAACAAAAATTTAGTCGCCCGCGCTCGTAACTTAGGGGCCTCTGGCGACCGGGCGCCCGTTAGGCAGCAGCCTTGCCCATGAATCGCTTAAAAGATGTGAGCTTTTTCCCATAGCTTGTGAACTTTGAATATCATTTTTTCAGACTCTGATAAGAAATTGTTGTACCAAAATTATTTCCACCTTATTGCAAACTTTTTTGTTACTGCTTCAAATATCTTATCAAAAGAAATCTTTTCTAACAACACCAAACATCGAAAACAAATTTCGAAGTTCCACTGAATTCCACTGAATCGCTTAAAGACGAATTTACAAAATGGCTACACGTGAGATTTTGCGTATAGCCTGTGAACTTTGAAATTCATTTTCTCAGGCTCTGATAAGAAATTATTGTTGGTGTTATCACGGATAATTACTTACATCTTTAACTTTTATTAAGGGTAGGAAATAACGCAATAGGATTTAAATTATTCTCACTGACTGGTACTCGATTTTTGTCCAACTTAAATAAATATTACTCGACTTCCTAGTGGATTCCGTCTTAAATTCTTCTATGAAGTTGAAAACATTGTAGAAAGTTCGATTGGTCAACACCGCACGTTAGCACCATGTCTAGTCACCAGGCCCATCAGGAAAAGACGCATGGAACGCCTGGAGGTTCAAAATTGTTTGCGAACGAATCGGCAAGTTTTCATCGCCTTTTTCAGTAAAACTGCCTCAAAATGATCAGTGTCTTCGGAATTTTTGTTTGTGAGGATAGTTAACAGCTGATTTATCATTATTAAGAAGCAATTTTTTTTCTTTTTTTTTCTGTTTAATGTAGAAAAATGCGCCGAAGATGCGAGTATGCGCAAGTTAGCGAACTATGAGGATCCACATCGCCTCCAGTCAGATGCCCTGGGTTTTTTTTGCCTCATTAATATTCATACTTTTGATTATCTCTGGAAGAGAAATAGGCTTTTTTAAATGTAGATAAAATCATCGCGCCAATGTTGTTGACAGATTGTTTTCCATTAAAAAACACTCATTTTGATTCAGTGAAAAAGGCAAGTCTGGGATAGGGTAGGGATTTTTGGTTTCCAGTCTAGTAAAGGGTAACTTACAAAATCAGTTGAACATGGTCTGGTGTAAGGTTATTGTTTAAGAGTCCCAGCTCCCCATCACCACCCAAAAATAATACAGTGAACCCCACCCCCCCCCCCCCCTCTGTTATAATCATAATCATCCTTAATTATTTATTTTATTTCTTTCATTTCAGATTCCGGCATTGTTCCAGGAGCATGATTGCTTTTAAGCTTGAAACAGAGTCAGCTCAGTGATATCAGTCTTCAGGTATATATGGAAATCTTTTTATGTTTTATTTTTAATGTGTAGTTCCATAAATTATCCATACTTCCCCCTCGAAAGGGAATTTTTCGTAAGACCCCCCCCCCCTCCCAAACTCTCTGGAATTTCCAATTTAGCCTCATACTTTTCCTTAAAGTTTTTGCCCTTTGAGACGGCTTCCACCCACAGGAATTTTTGATCCCTTCTGTATAGGGGGGGGGGGGTATGGACATTTTCTGGATGTACTGCATGCATGTTTGTATTAAATGGTGGCTTACTACATTTCCATGTGCAGTACATAAAGTTTGTTTTTGAGCCATGATTTTTTGTGTGACATCACCAATTATGGGTGTAAATTGGAGGGGTCATAAATGGTCCCTCAAAATGTCGCAGTGCTCGCAAACTTTTGCTCGAAATTCTTGCAAACTTTAGTGGGTGCTTGTTTGCTCATGCTCGCATGTTTTTACAAGTGCTCGCATCCTCGGTTTTTAGTGGGGATTAGCTTTTTGAAAAGTGCTCGTTGCTTGCAAGGCTAATTTTTGTCAATGCTCGGGCTTGCAAAGTTAAAAACGCTGTGCTCACATGCTCGCAAATGCTCGCAAAGACTATTTGTGACCTTTCACGCGATTTTGGGGCTTATCCAAATTTCACGCTATGGCTATTTTCACGGTTCGGGCCGAGAAAACGAAAAAAATGACTGGAATGTGCGTGAAATTTCTCCAACACACCGTGAGCACGCCGTGAAAAAAGTCACGGCAACCGTGAAATATTACACGAAGTCTCTGGCCGGAGCAAATTCACGGCGTGAATTTTTCACGCCGTGAAACAATTCACGCCGTAAAAAGTTTATTTTCACGCCTTATAATAACAAGCATGATCACTCTGAATTAAAAAGATCACGCTATCTGTAAATCCAGCATATGTTAACTAAAAATAACTTGCAAATGACCGCTCTGAGCACTGAAAGTATTAAAATGAAATCGCTGTTATCGGTTCCAAATATCAAATGCAAATGCTAAGAAATAAAGAACCATGCGTTATTGCCTGTGTCTTCTAAACAACAGCGTTAAAACTAGATAGTCTAGTCAGAGTGGTCTTTCATTCACGAAACGTAATTTAAGTACTGTTATCTCAAAAATTGATTTGTTTGTTTTCCTATGTTTCGGAAGCACGGATTAAAAAAATATCAAAAACATGTTACATGTAGGTTGCCCACGAAAGTCTTACCTTTGCACGACAGATGCAGCATTTACTTTCATCTGCATACATGTACAATTTTCGTATGAAACGAAATCGCTAAAATACTGCAGTTCAAAGACGGCGGCACCGCGGGTAAACAAACCATGACTCGATCTCGTATAAAATTGGTTGCCCCGGTTTTCAAGCTATTGCCACGGTTCATTCTTCTCAAATAGACCATTGAAGTTCTCATCCTTTGAAGCTTTTGGACAAAGGAGTGAAAAACGTTTTCAAAACTTTTTAACTATAGAGATTAAGATCTGGCCGTGTCGATATTACTAGACTCCGCGGTGCCAACGCACAATTGTCTCGTTTCGTAGTTTCTTCTTCATGAAGAAGAGCTGGCCATAACATTTCGTTACTTTTTTCGTCAAACTTCGAGGTTACAATTACAAATACTCGCACTGAAATAGTTTTGAGCGAATTTCAAGTTTTCTATTATGCAAATTGTGTATCAATGAAATTACGAATGCTGTTTTGTCTGCTTGTGCGAGGAAAAGGCTGTCACGCAACATTTGAAGATTCGACGAAAAACGTTTTGACAGGTTTTGTATCGCGGGGTATCAAAATTAAGTGGCAGCAGAATATGAACAGAGAACTCTCTACACGCAAGTTTTAAGTTTTACAACTACGTTTAGTAGACTTAGTAGAGTGAACATTTCTAATTCTTGTGGCTCAGCAAAATGACAGATAATTGTTTTCTACCAAAACACAACGTGATCATTCGTGTTTTCAAAACAAACCAGATGTTGTCAATATAATCGGGGAATGCTTCCTTTCACGGTTGACAGTATTTCATACGCTTATCATGCAAAAAAGTTACAGCCTGCGTTTGTACACTGTTCTGCAAACCAGCTGTATTTGTCAGTCTGCACATTCGAGAACGCTGCAGAACGTCATCGAAGCCATCCGAAAGGCCTGATTCAAATGATGTACCTTGACTACTTTTCGTACGGCAAACTGCATTTTGTGAATGACGTTTTTAAATAATAGTTTCCACGCTCAATTGACTAACGCACTGTATTGCGATTGAATAACATGTTCTATCCGTTTCGCCAGCACGCAAAACTTTCAACATTCCTGAACAGTGATCCAACACAGTAGATACATGTATTATCGAATAAACAGTATCTTAGAACCCAATTCATTTGGTTCGACCTAAAAATTCCTTCTCATGTGAAGCCCGGGTGTGAAGTACTTTGTTTTATCGAATTAAATTCATCCGCTAGATTTATACCATTGCGTGAACTCTTTTTTTGAAATACTTGTTTTGAACTCAGCGTGCACTGATAACTTCAGTCTGTCGAGCGAAGCGCGCAAGGTCTAAAAATAGAATGCAAATGAAAACACATCAGCGTGTTCTGAGATAAATAGAAGGAATCTAGGCGAAGTTTTTGATTTATAAAAGTGTTTTAGGAATACCAGCTGTCTCAGAAAGTGTTTTAGGGAAATCATGCGCCATTTCGGTTTGCTTGTCTGAGTCTTGGTCACGTCTGATTCGCCCGCTTCGCTATTGAGATTTTGAAACGTGCAATCATGCGACTGGTTTCACGACAAGTCTCAGGTTCAACAATTTCACGGCGTGTTTCTCTCCTGATGATTGCACGGTGCGAGAAAAATAATTCACGCTTCTCAAACGAATTCACGCCTGCCGTGAAATATTTCACTCCTGGCGTGAACACGGAGTGAAATTATATTTTCACGGCGTGAAATTCGCAATTCACGCACCGTGAATAGAGAAAAAAGTCACGTTTCACGCCTAAATCCTTAAGCCCTAAAATCGCGTGAAAGGTCACATTTGATACCCCTAATTGACGTCAGTATCACTGCATAATCACTACTCTACATATAATAATAAATTAAATTGCTCACCCTGTGGGCAAGCTGCATTTAGCACTTATTTCATCTTACAGGCCCTAAATGTCTGAGGAGCTAGCCTTACAATAAATTGCATAATTAATAAATAAATTAATTAATTTAATGCAAAATATGTAATTATGTATGAAATGATGCACATTCTACAAAAAATGTTCTTTTGATGACGAGAAATTGCAAATAACTTTATAACAAATAAAAAACTGTTGTGGAGTAATATTTTATTCGAAAAGGAACTAAGAATTATACCAAAAACTAAAAACTTCCAAATGTGTTTACTCCTTTAATGTTGTTTACACTTAACAATGTCCAGTCGAAAATTCAAATTTACAAAATGGCAAAACGGTTATTTTTGCAAAGGCCATGAAAGGTTAATAATCGAATGCATACTATTATGCTCCTCTTGAGGTCTGCCTGATCAAAATTTGATTCCAAGAATTGGCTGTAATTCAGTCTGCACATACATGTACAATCATTCTTGTGATTTCACCTAAATGTATTGCAAACTTCAAATTTCCAACCCTTTCACTATTATTTTGTTGTGCTTGTTTTAAAATGTTTCCAAAAAACGTTTAAAACATTTCTTACATGTAGATGCTTTATTGACTGATAAAAATGTTTAATGTTATTAATGTCAGTTAGAATTGGTTGATCAAAGCATGACATTTTCTACTTCTGTAGTAAAAAGTGCACTGTAGCCTGCATGTATTAAAATTTTGAAAATGCATTATTCAGGATTTTTTGCGTAAAAATGCTTGATTTTTGCGTTAACCCGATCCCTGATCATCATTTATTAGCCACTTTAACCCATTCACTCCCAGAGATTTTTGAAAAAACCACATTTTTTGGATGTTTGTCTAGTCAAGCTACAAACTACACAAAAAGTCACTTGCAACCTGGAAGCATGCCTTTCTTTCCACAACCATCAGATTTTAGGTCATTGTTGTTGAGGCATGCACAAAAATCAAAATTTTGAGATACCGGTACATGTAGATTTTGGACAAGTGAGTGCCCTAGCACTCAGCATTTCGTTTTTCATTTTTTTCTTGCCTTTCTTTTTTCTCCTTTTCTTATCTTTTTGGGCTTGCTTGAAGTTAATAAATTTTTGAGAAAGTGCCATTCTAACAGGAAATACTCGCCACTGAAGAGCCATGAATGGCTGGGGCAAATACTCCTACGAGTTTTTCACTTTAAATTTTTTAAGCTTTTTGTGGGTATTTCAAGCAGAATTGTCGCAATCACTCTTATTGGGGCATCATCGGAAAGAGCTTCTCCTGCAGAGATTGAGTGCACAAATATAAGTGATGCCTTTTTTGATCAAAGATGATGATGTCACAAGTGGAAGAAAGAGCAATGATCGTCAAGGCCAGTTTAGGTCGGCACTGGAGCCAATGGTTTAAGATATATATAATGATGAAGATTGAAATGTTATAGTTATGATTATGTTAAGGCTCCAAGAAACCACCAGGCTTATAGGGAACACCAGCTTGGTTGTGTTGCAATATTTTTTATTTTTATTTTTTTTTTTTATTGAACACACACACACACTAAATTACATTCTCTAATACACTGTTCATTTACGTTACGAAAATTATCTATATTATATATAGATATATGAAACAAAACTTACAGACTTTTATTCTTAACTGAAACAAAAGAACTGGAGTGAATAAATTAATTAATAGATAAGGACGGGCGAGGACACCGTAACTACCGGTACCGGTACTTCATTTTTGTATGAGAGGAACTTGTATATACATTCATCTGCATCTAATGCTTGTGTTTGGTTTTTCTATACATACAAATACCATGTACATGAGTAATAATGAAAGAATTTGGTTCATCTGACTAGTGAAGTAATTGGGGCTGGGATCATATATGTTTAATAATACATCTTCAGCGGAAAGATATAGACAAGTTTTATATTGTGCATTAAACCATTGTAAAATATTGTTATATGTTGCAATATGTTACACTGTATTGGTAGTATAATTTGGCCTGGTACAAGATGTCACGGTATATTAAGATGGTTTCCACCGAACATTCGAGCAATTAACTAGGCAAAAATAAATAAAGTAACCACAGAGATCTCATAACATAGTAACAGTTGGAGTATAGCTAACAAAAGCCTACCAAAATTTTAGACCTCAAGCTGACCCCGCCAAAGAAAAATGGACATGTAATTATGTACATTTCAGTTAAGAAAGACAATTAACGCCAGTTTAAAACAAAATGACGCGCGTTTTAAACATTTTTATGAGGTTTGGCTTTAATTTTCTTGAGAGTGTGTTAACTAGAGTTTATTCACGGGGTCACTTTGGCAAATGGATTTCAGTGAGATGTTTCAAAAAATTAATAATAAAATGTTGCTGTACTATGAGTAGGATTTTGGTCCTTAATTTTTGCACTCATTGCTCCAACTTTCAGCAGAATCCGTCTTAACTTGCTCACATGAAAACTGTAGTAAGCCACCTATTCAATACATACTATTGGTTATAGATTTTGGGCTCTAATAATGTTAGTACTAAACTCTGGATGGTGCAATTTTTATATGACAATTTCTATTTGCTTGTGTAGATTAAAAAATTTGGCCAAATTTTATGTCACAAATATATTTGTTGACAAGCTGGAGTGTTAGCTTGTATATGACAAAATATGTGTTGTCAATTAAAAAAACTGCTCCTCTAGTTGACTGTCACATAAAAATATGTGGAAAATATTGTGTCAGCATATGTGGCCCCAATCCCCCACTGGGGACTGTGCGTGCATATCTCTGCTGTCCAAGGTTATTACTGGCGCACTAAACTTTGGACTGCTGACAAATAATAATTTTTAGTGTTTTCTACACAATCAAATAATTATACAGTCAGGTATTTGTCACATAGAAATTTCCTGTTCAAACCCTGCTTAAGCTAACAGTTTGTTGCTGCTTATTTATATGCACTAGGCACAAGATAATCATTTTGTCTGAATTTATTATTTCTTCTTTACAAACAGGTGGAGGCAGGCTGTCTCAGGACCAGGAGATGATTATCATCCATTAGAATAATTTATTCCAGCTGATGAATTTATTGCAATCCAGGAGTCAGGTAAACACTTGTGTTCTTATGCATTGATCAAATCCAAACTTAACCTGGTTCCTTCAAGGGCATCCCTACAGAGCATTGTAGCCCAGGAAACAGTCAGGTTTTTTTAAAGATCAGGGAAATTTCAGGGGTATTACTGGTATTGATCCAAAAAAATTGGAAAATCCATAGAAAGGTAAAATTATTATTAACATTTCCTTTTTTGTTCTTCACAGTAACACCTTACTTTACTCTCTGAACTACTGTAATATCATTTGACTGACAACCAATACACATTTAACAACCAGCTGACTCCAGATGTACTTCAACACAATAACATGACCACAACCAATGCTATTGCCTTGTGGCACTTTCTTCATGTATTTGACAAAGCTATTACTGGCACACATTTCACTAAACCTTAACTGGAATACTCTGAACTACTGTAACATCATTTGACTGACAAACCACTACACATTCAACAACTAGCTGACTCCAGATGTACTGCAACACAATAACATGCCCACAACCAATGCCATTGACTTGTGACACTTTCTTCATGTGCTTGACAAACCTATAACTGACACAAATTTGACTAAACCTTAACTGGAATTAATCCCTCTACCACTTTACACAACTCTCAAAAATCCAACATGAAAATCTCTTCTTCTCACTTCAATCACCAAAATCAAATTTTCCCCAGATTAGGGCTCCCCCACCCCTTCTTTGCCCAGGTTAAGAAAGTTTGTATTTGATCATTGCATTGCATGACGTAAACCAAGTTCTGCTTTTGACCATGCAAGACCACAGACATGTTTTGTAATATGATATTTTTTTGAAATAAAACTGGCAGCTGATAATCAAAATATTATTTTCAAACATTTTGAAAGTGGATGCATTATGTTCATATCAGTTTGTATTCTGCATCATACCTAATTATTATTTACTGTATTTCCTCTGTTAACCTTCATAGGGGCTTCACTGTATTACAAAAAGTTCTGAAATTGATACCAAGGGAAAACTTTTCAGAAGGTTTCACATGACTGTATTAGGGGAAGAATTGAAAGAGTTAAAATAGATTGGCATCAGGGTTTGGGAGACTGTAGTAGTTTGCAAGTTTGCTGCCGATACCCCTCTCCCCTCCCCCATGGGAACCCCTCAAATAAAATCCAAACAAGAATTGTTAGGGATTAAAAAAAGGCTGACATGGGGGTTTGGAAGAGCTTAGTAGGTTGCAAGTTCGCTGCCAACATCCCCTCCTTCCCATGGGCGCCCCTAGTTAATATCCAAGCACTAATAAATACATGTAAGGATGAAAAATTGATTGGCATGAGGGTAGGGATAAAAAACATATTTGTGTTTGGGGAGACCTTTAGTTAGTAGGTTGCAATTTTGCTGCCAATATGCCCCCCTCCCCACCCACTGGTGCCCCCACATCAAATGCAAACAAGAATTGATAGGGATAAAAAATAGATTGGCATGGGGGTTGGGAAGACCTTAGTAGATATACACCCCCCCCCCCCACCCCATGGGACCCCCCCAGATCAAATCCAAATGAGAATTGATTAAGGGATAAAAAAAGTAGATTGGCATGGGTGTAGGGATGAAAAATAGAATGACTTGGGGGCTGGGGAGACCATAGTAAATTGCAAGTTTGCTGCCAATACCCCTCTCCCCCCCTCTTCCTGTCCTGCACCCCCCCCCCCCAGATCAAATCCAAAGAAGAATTGATAGGAAAATAGAATGACGTGGGGGCTGGGGAGACCATAGCAGGTTGTAATTTCACTGCCCATACCCTTCTCGTCCCCACTGGCACACCACAGATAAAATTCAAACAAGAATTGGTGGATGAAAAATAGGGTTGGGACGACCTTAATATATGGCAATACCCCTCTCCCCCCACCCCCACGGGTGCTCCCCAGATCAAATCCAAACAAGAATTGGTGGGATGATAAATAGTTTGGCATGGGGGTTGGGACGACCTTAGTATATGGCAATACCCCTCTCCCCCCACCCCCACTGGTGCTCCCCAGATCAAATCCAAAAAAAGAATTGATAGGGATGAAAAATAGGTAAACATTGGGGCTGGGGAGACCATAGCAGGTTGTAATTTCACTGCCCATACCCTTCTCGCCCCCACTGGCACACCACAGATAAAATCCAAACAAGAATTGGTGGGATGAAAAATAGGGTTGGGACGACCTTAATATATGGCAATACCCCTTTCCCCCACCCCCCACTGGCGCTCCCAAATAAGAATTGTTAGGGATGAAAAATGGATTGGCGTGGGGGTTGGGGAGACCTTATTTGGTTGCAAGTTCGGTGCCTATGCCCATCTTCCCCTCCCCCACTGAATTGATAGGGATGAAAGATAGGTTGACATGGGATGAGGGTTGAGAAATAGTTTGGCATGGGGGTTGGGACAACCTGAGTATATGGCAAGTAAGCTGCCAATACAACCACCCTCCCCAATCCCCGTCCTCCTTGCCACCTAGACTGCCAGTCTGTAAATACAATCAAATTGGATGGGTTGTTTGTTGTGGGGCTTAATAGAGGTGGAGGCTACATTGAGGAAATACAGTATTATTATGGTTTAAAAAAAAAACTGAAAAGTAACTAGTAAGAATTTCTTTTGTAGTCCTTTTTTTTCGAGCAACTTCTTCATCATCAATTACTTTGAAAAGAGAATATAAAGTTTTTTTAATTATGATAAAGGCACTGGCAAAAAACACCTTTAGGTTCTTTTGAATTGAAATGGAAACTATGCAGTTCAGTTCCTTACATAAATTATTTAAAAAAATTACTGTCAGAAAGTCAAGAATATAACTTGTCAAATTTATAACTGAGCAGACTGCATGTCAATTAAGCATTTGGCTATTTTTGTCTGCCTAACGAATTATTTTTGTAATTATCGATCACATGGTTCTCTAGACAACTAAAATATTATTGATGGTTTGACCTTTATACACTAAAAGTAACAGTTCTTAGCAATTCTTAGTTTCTTAACATTTTAATTCCAAAATGTTTGCTATCTTTTTCTGTGTACATAATTCATGTTACTCAAAGGTCCTATCCACTTTCAAAATTAATAATTTGTTACTATCATTTGTATTTGATATCTGTTTGGCTATATAGATGTCTGTGGTACTTGTAGTTACTATACAGTGGCCCATGTGTACAAATATGACTTCTAAATTCCTTAACAATTATACCTTCAGCTTGGGTTTCAAAAAGTTTTGAAATTTTGGCCAAAGAATGTAAATTCGGTAGCAAAGTACTTTTAAACAATTTTGCTAGAACTATTAAAAAGACTTTTTGTTTCTATGCATTGAGTCAAATTATTGACAATTCAAAAAAAATGGCGATTCTTTAGTGTTTTGATTCTACTTTCGGTTCAAATATCAAAAGTTCTATTTTTTAATGTTTTAAATTCTCATTACATGTACTTCAAAATGTGCTTTATTGACTAACTCGTGCAGAAAATAAATTGGTCTTTTCACTGCGCTACATGTTTTCAATAGTTTTTAAGGGAGGTTTTTTTGTTTGGGCCAAGAATGTCAAATACTTCAAAGAAAATTTCGTTTTAATTCCTGCTAAATTCTCATTACTCAAATAAGTGAATTATTGATGAACTTATGCCAAAAGAAAGCACAGAGAAAGCAAACAAAACAACCAAGTTTGTTTTTCAACAGAGGAATTTTAAACAGTCATTGTTTAAAAAGTTTAAATTACCAGTATTTTTTGGTAACTTTAGCTGAAGGTATCTAATTTCCCAAATTATTTAATAAATTCTCAAGAACTAACCAGAAACTCAATAGAATATTTATGTCTAATTTTGGCTTAAGTTTTGTAAATTCTATTTCGATGAACATGGGCCATTGTACAAAAGCTATGTCTGTTATATCTCTTAAACACAAAGTCGCATTATAAAAGGTGTTGCCTTCTCTAGTCTTGATACAGTTAATTCTTTAGTTAATATTTGCAGATTGGCAGCAAAATCGAAAAAAAAAACAATTCTTTGCATCTTGAAAATTACTATCAACAAACATTTCCCCTTTTTGTCGTGTCGTTTTTTTTTTTTTTCGGTAACACTATTTGTAGTGCGCCTTTTTGTTTATTACCTCATTTTATTGTTATATTTGTAAGCTACAAAAAGGGGTTAGCTGCTCAGATTGAAAATTGTTTTTTTTTTTCGGATTATTTGTTTCTGTATTATTTTATCGATTGAAGCGTCAAAATGTCAAACAGAATTGGCATTTTAAGATAAGATATCAAAAGTGCAATTTTGATATTAACTTGCGCGCGTGTTTTTGTGTGTAAATTAGCATGTTTTCGCACGATTTTTTGTTAAGAGAAACAGTGAATTGTACAGCGCAAATTTATATCTTTTTCAAGCATGCAGTGTTAGGCCATATTCCCTGAAAAAGCTGCTTATATTTTTCTCAATTTAAATCGACGATCCTACTTTGGTAGTTTTATTCTATGCGTTATCATTTCAATCGATTCTCTTGCCATGTGCGTTCAGCCAAATTTAGCGTGACATGGCGTTGTGTGACAGTTGAAAATTTGAATACGGGGAGGGCAGTTATATTTAAACTTCACTTCAATCTTGAGCAACTTAGTACAGTTTGTAACTTGTAAATACAACAGCAAAACACGGTAGAGGTAACGTGAGGCTTTTAAAACAGACATTGCTTATTTTAATTGTTGTATTTTTAAAAGCAGAACTTGGTTTGTAGTCCTGTTATATGGTGTAATCTTTCATGCAACTAGTCTCGCAATATTCTCGGAGGCGGTGTGACAAGTGTGTTCCGTGAAACATTGCGCTGTGTAACATGCCGGGCAGAAGACAAAATTGTTACGAGACAGTTCGCTCCAGCGGTTGAAGAAAGTTGAATTAAGTTTTTCTTTCTGCAGCCGTTGAAGCGTCTTGTTTTGTAAGGGTTTAACTTTTGCGCGGCATGTTACACGGTTCAATGTTTCATTTAACTGGTCACGCCGTCTTCGAGAAGATTGCGGGACAAGTTGCGTGACAGATAACACTGTATAGCAGGACTTTGTCATGAACACAAGTGTTTACCTGGTTTGTTAGGGTGGATTGCTGGTGAAAACGACAACACAAAAACTGCCTCTTTGTCTCTTTATTTTCGTTTTATTGTGTTTAAAAAAATAAAAATCTAGCCGATCTTGTCCCTGCTTATCGGGTTGTTTTCACTCTTCTCTGAGCTAAGGTGTTTCTTCTGTTCCTCATTAATATTCCAACTTTAAAATCCTGGTTTGTTTACCTGATCCGCCATCTTTGATGTCGGCACTTGACGCACTTTAATGATATGGCCGTTTGCTCCCAAGTGGAGATGGCATAATGAGGGGAGGTGAGAGTTTGCTCCCCATGCCTTCTCGGTTTCACCCAACTACGTCATAATACCACACATTTGAATTTGGAATATTCATTAGTTTTGAGAGCCGCAATTAAAATGCAAATAAAATTAAAGCCAAAATTATAAATTTTAAGATGTGTGTTTTCAACAAATGTATCTCAAAATTTCCGTTGGATGACCGGAAAAACCGAAGCGCTAATAGTACAAACCATGTTCAGCACATTTCCATGGACGCCAAGAAAGAATCGAACGCAGAAAACCACTAATCTGACTCCCCGACCAAACCTCCAGCCGACTGTCATCCCACAAACTTCACCAAAAGAACACAAGTCATTTGAAACTCTCCCTTCAAAGCTGATACAAGTTTAGGAGCTGTCTAATTTTGCGGTTTCGAAAGCTAATCGAAGAATTTGTCGAAATAAATCGAAGGTAAATGTTTTGAGCGCAAATTTCAAGCGGAAAAGTTTTAGAGTAAATCTTAATTAAATATTCAAGATTCATATGGTATTAAAATGCAACCACGATGGAATTTTGTTATTGTCGTATGTAAATTTGGTTTTGAATAGCATCGAACGACGAAGCATACTCGGGAACCGAGGGCAGTAAGTCGGGCAAGACGAAGTTAACCGAGCGGGAAAATCGGCGCGAAGTCTATTTCATGCCGATCTTGCCGCTCGGTTTATATCGTGTCGCTCCGATTAAATGCCGCTTGGTTCCCGAGGATGATAACGAAATTTCAAAAACAAGTTTTAGAAATAAATGAAGAAAATGGTTTTCTTCGTTAAATTTTGTTTTTTGAAGTCAACATAAACAATTCGCCTATAAAAGTTTCGTTTCGTTATAAAATCTCGGTGTTCTAGAAATCGAATTAAATATATGCTCTTCGTTTTAGATTGAATTTAAAGCTTTATTGTTTAGGTAAAAACATCGCGAAAGCGGACGGGCGATTTTTGTCCGTCTGAACGACCTAGAATCGAGTAAAGTTCGTTTTGAAATCAGTAATTTTTAATCAGTGACAATCAAGTTTAAAAATTAAGTATTTTTTTTCACGAATTTGTAGTTAAAATGTTTTGCGCCCAAACTTCGAATAGAGAATTTGAAAGTTAACCGTAATTAAATATTCGAGATCCGAATGACCTTTGAATTCTACCACGGTGGAATTTTAATGTAAACTTGAGTTACCATAAAGGTAATTTGTAAATTTGGTTTTGAATAGCATCGAACGACGAAGCGTACTCGGGAACCGAGGGCAGTTAATCGGGGCGCGAAGTAGACCGAGCGGCAAAATCGGCGCGAAGAATATTTCGTGCCGATCTTGACGCTCGGTTTACATCGTCTGGCCCCGATTAACTGCCGCTTGATTCCCGAGGTTTAAAGAAATGAAAGAAGTACCGAAATAAATGAAAAAATTTGTTTTGGAAGACAACAATGGAACGGACCACAGTGGAATGCACCACGGAAAATTAGCCTGTGAAATTAAAATTGAAATAGTTGCTAATATGTTTTCGAGACTTGTTTTGCAAATCAAGATGAGCAATTGACCAAAGAAATGAAACGACAAAAAAAGCAATATTTCGAGGTTTAACTTGAAGATTTGGAAGACAAGATAAACAATTGGCCTAGTAAATAAATATATTCTTGATTTGGTCGCAAAATATCGTTTTCAAGGTTTAGTTTGGAAGTCCGGATGAACAATTGGCTACTTAATTCCGAATTCAAAAGCGAAAATCGAAATACATATTTAATAACGAGGCTAAATTTCTGAACATTTCTTTCCAAAAACTGCCTCCTTCGCAGCTGTCACGCTGGATCGTCACGCAACACCTGGGAAAAGTGTTGTGTGACAACTCACATAACATATGCGCGGGAGACTTCAGATTAACCGATTTTTATGTTAATCTGAAAATAAAATAAATTGTAATTTTAAAGAAAAGAATTTTTATTTTGAGCTCGGAAAAATGGAAAAATGTTAATCGATTTTGGTCGATAATTTTGCGTTTATTTTTGATTTTATGCTCAAGAAAGAAGAACCCTAAACAGGTATCAGCTCGTTCAGGAGATTCCCAGATGACTATCAGCTCAATCTAGTGTTGCTTGTGAAATTCCAGTCAAGCCAGATTAGCGACATTCCTTGTTCTAGACTAACTCCAAAATCCAGGAAATGCACCGCCCATGACCTGCACAAAAGCACTACTGTTTTACGTCCTCAACAACAGAAGATTTTAAGAAACATTGATTGAAAACAAACATCTTTGAGAGCCAATTAGAATAAAGGTGTGGTATTCTGACGTAGTTAAGTAAAGCCGAAAAGACATGAAAAGCAAACTCTCACCTCCCCTCATGATGCCTCCTCCACTTGAGAGCAAACGACCAAATCATCAAAGTGTCCAAGTGCCTCCATCAAAAATGAACGGATCAGATAAACTCACCAGGATTTCTCAGTTGGAATATTGCAGAGGAACATCAGAAACACCCAGCTCAGAGCAAGAGTTTCCGCAACCCTGCAGGGACGTTGATCGGCTAGATGAAAATCTGACCAATTGTAATGTGTGCGGGTGTGTGGGCCATCTCAGTTTCTGAAAATAATCTAAATTATACCAAGTTCAGTGGAAAATATAAAATCCACAAAGAAAAAATAGACAAGCTCATTAGCACAGTAAGAACAGAAAATACCTACCGAACTTAATTGAAAACCTATGCCCCTGTACTAACTTAGAAAGAAATTAAAAAATACTAACTTTGCAGTTATAATAATTAGACCTACTTAACTTTGCTTAAAGACACTTCTTGGAGAAGCGTAGGATTACAAGCAAATTTTGTTCTGTGTTCTCGAAAGAGAAATAGCTAAGATTGCATAAAATAAACATCGAAATGCTAACAAAAATAAATGTTTCATTAGTTTCTTACTAAGATACTGAGAGACTTGTATGCAAGGCTATCTTGGCAAGCCCCACTAGACTCAAACAGTCTATTCTACACCCCTAAATTGTTGTCTTTTAAATGCTCGACCTTTAAGTAGTTTCATGTGAAAATAAACCATTTTGCCCATTTTTAACTGAATTAAGGATTGCTTACTTTTGTGCTAATGAGCTTGTGTAGCACCTTTAAACAAAAAAGACGTTTAAAACAAACAAAAAAATATCTAAGTTTGTTTAAAAATAACGTTTTGTACAAGAGAAATTAAATTGAATTGGCAAAATCCTAGAGATTGGTACTGAAAAAAAAATTCTTAATCAGACAATTGAATTAATTGGAATAGTTTTGAAGCTGAAAAAGTGTTTTATAAATCGTCTTTTGTGTTTAAAGGTAACAAAAAATATTGTAGTCTCAAGTGCCATCGTACTATTGAATGATTTGATCCCAAAAAAATCTCGAATTTTTTTAGTGTAAAAAATGTACAAATTAAAATGAATATGGCCCCACCCAGAAAACTGAGTTGAAATCAGTGAGAAATGAATTGGCAGAAAAGGAAATAAAAAAAAACAAACAACAAGGCCTAGAGCATGATGAACATTGAGACTACAAAGTTCCTTACCTTGAAAAAGAAATATATATTTCTGTAAATACAGGTATCCTATTGAGCAGTTAATTTCCAAAACCATGTCAAGAAAAGTCAATGTTGCCAATTTTGATCAAAGTTAGCCAAAATTAATGTTGTTCAGTTTCAAATCATGTTCAGAGACCCAGAATAAAATTAGAATACAATTGAAGACTGCTCAATAAGAACCTTGTAAGAAGTATGAAATGTTGAACTGAGTTTTCATTAGCAAATAAGTGGCTTTGGAAAGATGAAATTTGCCCTAGCATTTAAATTGTTTTGGAATTAATTTAAATCAAATGGTCTTCAATAAAAGTGGTATGAAAGTTTTTTTAGTCCTGATGATAAAATAATATAAAATTTGCTTTTGGCAAATAATGTTCCCAGTTTGACATTAATAAAGAGACAGTTTTTGTTTTAATATCTAGACAATTAATGGGAAATATGTTACGTCTTTGACTTGAGATCCCTGTTGCGTAGAGATTAATTTTTACATTAAAGCCACTTATTTGCAAATGAATGGCACACACCACACACCCCGGCCAGTGAAATACTCTGTTTATATTACCAACTACATGTGCATCAAAGCTAAACATTTAAATTGATTTTTTAAGCCCAGGACTTAGCTCTTTGTAGTAAAATAAACAAATGATTGATTAATTGATAAATTGATTGATTGCTTGATTGATAATTAATTTGTTGATAAATTGATTGACTGATAAAGTGATTGATTGATTGATTGATTGATAAAATGATCGATAATTAATTTGTTAATAGATTGATAGATTGATTGATAAAATGATTGATTGATTGAATGATAAATTGATTGATGATTGATTGATAAATTTGTTGATAAATGGATTGATTGTTTGATAAATTTATTGATTGATAAAATGATTGATTGATTGATTCAAAATGCAGTTCAGAGTTCTGTTCCCAAATACCCAGAAATAGATTACTGTA
Organism: Oculina patagonica; assembly: GCF_052425735.1. Lineage (NCBI taxonomy): Eukaryota > Metazoa > Cnidaria > Anthozoa > Scleractinia > Oculinidae > Oculina > Oculina patagonica. The sequence goes on from NC_135771.1 coordinate 20,356,935, forward strand.
ATAACTGTACGCCTATGATACCGTTAAAAATTGTAGTGTCATTTGTAGCAATAGGATTTTCCCCCAATTTGCTTATGACCCAAATAATTAAATAATCTGTATCACTTTGTGCACTTGTAACTTGGTAATAAACAGTGAGTACTGAAAACAAATGTTTACCATGAGGTATGAGAAACAAATTTGGTGTAATTTGGCACAAGACGGCATCGCTGTTAAATCATTTACTTTTAAAATGGTTATTTCGCTAAAACAAATCAAAGTCAAAATATTGAAGTATGCGCATGATTTCATGGTAAACACTTGTTGATGATTCATTATCTCAATATACAATCTATATTTACAGTTTAGCTTTAGAGTGTCAGTTCCTGATAATCCCAGGCTTGCTTTCCACAGTGCTTGTTCCTTGGTGTTCTGTCCTTGATCCTCTGTCCTGTGGTGTGGGTCCATGATCCCTGGTCCACAGTCCTGAGTCCATGATCCGTGGTCCATGGTCCTTGCTCCACAGTCCTGAGTCCATGATCCATGGTCTACGGTCTGAAGTCCCAGATCCGCGATCCACTGTCCTAAGTCCATGATCCTTGCTCCATGGTCCTGAGTGCTTGATCCTTGATCCACGGACAGGAGTCCATGATCCTTGGTCCACTGTCCTGAGTCCACAACCCTTGGTCCACGGTCCTGAGTCCACGATCCTTGGTCCACGGTCCTGAGTCCACGATCCTTGGTCCACTGTCCTGAGTCCACAACCCTTGGTCCACGGTCCTGAGTCCACAATCCTTGGTCCACGGTCCTGAGTCCACAACCCTTGGTCCACGGTCCTGAGTCCACGATCCTTGGTCCACGATTCTTGGTCCATGGTCCTGAGTCCACGATCCTTGGTCCACGGTCCTGAGTCCATGGTCCTGAGTCCACGATCCTTGGTCCACGGTCCTGAGTCCACGGTCCTGAGTCCACGATCCTTGGTCCACGGTCCTGAGTCCACAGTCTGAGTGAGAAAAAGAATCCAGCAATTAATTACTCAATTTATTGCAAATGAGCAGGTGTGGTTATGAGAACTGCCTGGCCTGTTAGTGGGGGTTTAACTTTACTGTCTATGATTTACATTATGTTTGTACAGTCAACTCCCACCTTGAGGATACTTATTATGAAAACCCTGTTAATACAGACATCAGTTTAAATCATGCATGGTAAATAAGAATTACCCCAAAATATCTCCCTGCTATACAGACTTTCTCTTTTATGGACACTTGGTCCTGAAGGTGTCTGTTATAGTGGGAGTTGACTGTTCTTTATGAAGGAGTTAAATATGAGCAGGAGATCTGTATGGGCATTTACACTGGCAAGCCGAAAGGCAAGCCATTGTAAATGGCCATATACATATATATATTTTCTCGAGAATGCTTTAGAATTTAATTGCAGGGTCACTAAGACAAATAAATTCGATGAGATCTTTTAAATAGCATACAAAATGTTGCCGTGCAATGAGTAGATTTTTGGTCCTTAATTTTCGCACTCATTGCTCGAACTTTCAGCGGAATCCGTCTTAAGTTTTTGTTTTAACTGATAATCACAACCTTGTTCAAAGCGATGTTCAAGTGGTCAAAAAGTCTATTATTACCTGTTTTCCCTTATTACATGTACCTACATCATTAGGGGTCTCTTCATATGAGTTCAGTAACCAGGCTGGCCCGGTTTAGTTAGTGAGATGATTTTTGTCTTAGAACTGTTCATGGAGGAAATTTTAACCCAGTAACTGAGATAAAAAAATTTGACAGGATTATTCAGGCCTAAACTTAAAGTGCTACTGCAATGAAATTCGCCTGTTTCCTTTGTGGTCATTTTAAAATATTATCAAGAACTCTATTTGAGAAGAAAATTGCCGCTTACAGTTTTTAAAATATCTCTTTTCTTTCCAAAGATATTCAAGTTTTTAAAATATGCAAATTAGCAGTTGTGACGTCATAGACTCAACCAAATTTTGATCAAATATAACCAGGCATAACTAATCGATGATCAATGACATCAATTGGTAATCAATGAGTAATTGATGGGTAAAAATGCCTGAGATCCATCATGGGCATCCACTGGCCAGAGGTCATAACAAATGAAGAGCTTTGGACAACAACTGAGCAGGAAAGGATCAACATCCAGATAAGAAGCCGAAAAAGGGGTTGGATTGGGCACACCCTCAGGAAAACAAACTACAATGTGACCAAGCAGGCACTGAGATGGAACCCACAGGGGAAGAGGAGCCGAGGCCGTCCCAGAAACAGCTGGAGGAGGATGGTAGATGACGAGGCGAGCAAAGCAGGCTACACCTGGACGCAGATTGAAAGGATAGCCCAAAACAGAACACGATGGCGAGCAGTGGTTTCCGTGGACCTATGCTCCATGGGGAGCGAAAGGGTTTAAGAAGAAGAAGAATTGATGGGTAATCAGTTGATTAGTCATTGATTATTGGCGATGATCAATGAGTAATCCATGACTAATCAAAGCCCAAAAATTCTGTGGCCTATCGATTACTCATTGATGACATTGATTACTCATTGATGTATTTGTTTACCTATTGATATCATTGGTTACTCATCGATGACCCATCGATTACTCATCAACTATTGTACAGCACACAAAAGACACATTCCTTGCTTTCTTGTACCATTTTTTTGTTTGTGATTTTTTTTTATCTATGTTAGTCATATTTTGCTTTATAACTGGCATTCTTGTTGACGAAATTATGCCTTCACAAAAGGTCAAATAACCTTCTGGCATGTCAAGACGTGAAGGGCTAATCACAAATACAGATGATATTTCAATATTTCACTTTACTCAACTCTTAATTTAATAACAAAACAATTGAACAGGAAAACCAACCATATTTTACGATTTTTTTAAGCTTAAATAAAATTATCTCTGGAACTAAAAAAGATATTTGAAAACGGAAAACGCCATTTTGAAACTTTCGTTAAATACTCTATGAAACACATAGTAAAATAATATTTCAAGGGGTGAAAACTTGATCATACAGTAGTAGCACTTTATCGAACAAGTATTAATGGAACTACTGAAAAGTGTAGATGATATTTTTTGTTGCTGTACATAATTAAGTCTGAAAACTCTTGAATGACTGAAAGAGGACTGGTCTAGGAAATAATTATTGTGGAAACATGCAGTTATAATAATCTAGTAATGGTCACCCTTTCATGGAAAAGATTGCATGTTTGAAAACAAATTGTCATCTCAGTAACCAGTATGAAGTGTTCATTTAGCAAAATTTCTATCACGGTAATGGAGACCTTGGCCGTAAAAACCGAGATCTCTGCAACCAGGCTAGCATGCCTGCTCGTCGAAATTTTTACAAACGAAATAGTGGTAAGGCGCGATCTCAGAAACCAGGCCAGCTCAGTTAACCAGGCTCATATGAAGAAGCATTTACATGTAGTACAATGTATGTATTTACCACATTAATAATGGGACCATCAAAAAAATACACTCACCATGTCTATCTGAAGTCTGGTTTTAATCCTTCATGTGGTTTTGTCTGTCTTGGTCTGTCCTCTTTCTAATGTTCTCCTCTTGTCAGGAATAATTACGGTATTACCGTAGGTTCCTAAAAATAATTAAGGACACAGTGTTAAGTCTAAGTCTAAGTTTTAACCACCTGGCTTTTTAAAATTTGTTACACTTGAACATTGCAGTTAAAAATCATTTTCAGGGTTAAGGGATTTCGAATTACATGTACACCGAAACAAGTCGAGCCAGTCTTGATTAAAAATTCCTGTAGCCTTTTTCATGAAACATGTTTACTAATTTAATTGTTCCCTGTAGTCAACTTGCAGTTCTGTACACAGTGCTAAAAATTAACTTCAGTGCTAGGTCGCCATAAAGGCCAGCATCCCCAAATTCTTAGAAGAGAAAAAAAGTGACTTTGTTTTTATGTAAGTGTTTCCTCTTGAAATTAATTTATAGGGTATGAGAATTTTACGGACTGCCTTGAAATTTGGTCTGAAGATTCCCAAGACATTTAGCAAAAATAAAATTATAACCGTGTGATGGATTTCTTTTTTTTGAATTAGATCTCCCGCTATGGCTCTTCTCGTTACACGTATGGGTAAATTTTTTAAACCAAAATTGACAGATAAATTGCGAAGCAACCAATTGGAATATTGCTTAAGCCTCTAGACTGCAAAACAGACGAAGCTGATAAATATTTGTGGCACCGACCCATCTGGAGCGGTTTCAGAGCCACCATAAATGTTCGAAAATTGTAAATTGGGCAGTTGTTTGATACCATTTTTGTAGAAGTAACTGATAAATATTTGTGGCACCGACCCATCAAAGTATGAGAGCTGGAAAGTGGAAATTGTTGTGAGCCTCCTTAAAGATGATTTCCAGTCCGTACTGCACAATCTCCGCCTGCAATGTTTGTTAGTCTCACAAACAGAAGAATGTTTACTAGCAAAAATAAAAATTCCGGGACAAAACTTACCTTTTTCTTCATTATTAACGCCAGATATCCTTGCAAAACAACAATAACGAGTAAAAGAAGCTCGACGGTATTTCAAACGGACGTTTTAGCTCATCGAGAATTCTTGAACGAAACGATCCGTAATGGCGAACTAAAAAACTTCATGTACAGTACGCTATCACCAAAGTGCAACGTTTCAACGAATTCAAAACAAAAATGAAAACAAACCCTGAGTCTGCGCAGTACGGACTGGAAATCATCTTTAAGCTTTGTTATGCTTCTTGTTAATGTTATTCTTTTGTATCATGTTACTATGTCAGTGTCTACATGAATGTATCTAAAGCAACACGATAAGAAATTAAATACTTACCACATTCATCAAATGTGTAGCCTTAATCCTCCATCTGGTTTGGTGAACGTTGTTGGTCTCTTGTCTTCCAGTGTATATTTATATGTCCTCTTCTTGTCAGGAATGCAGGTCCCTGAAGATAAAAATAATGCATAGTCTAATTAGTACAGGTGTATGTTCAATACTTTGACCGTAATAAGTATTTGTTACTTGTAAGCTGCGTGTGAGAGCAGTATAGTGTGGCAGCTCTCATAACCTTGTAATTCTACTGGTCCTCTAGTGTGGCAGAACTTTGGTGTTGTTTTGGGGGCTAGGGGGGGGGGGGGATTTTTCCATGGTCTACACTCTTACAGACCATAGAAATAATGTCAGAAATTGTTCAAAACTCAAGTGGAACCACGAGCCGTTAGGAGAGTGGTTTCACTGCAAAGTTTTGGACATTTTATGGCATCATTTCTAATAGATGGTCTATAAGAGTGTAGACCATGGAAAAATGTAGTCGATTTGTTTTATACCATAACAAACTCCAACAAGTATTAATCAAAAGCGATGCCTGACGATGAAGAAACTTTGCCCGTGGGAAATATTAAAAGATTCCGGAAAAATGTGGTCGATTTGTTTTATACCGTAACAAACTCGAACAAGTATTAACGATAAAGAAACTTTGCCTGTGGGAAGATGAACAAGAATTGAAACAACCTTTTCCTCTCTTGTTGAGAGTGTGCCTATCACATGAAGCAAACAAGATTATTTTTCTTTCTGAAGATCGCCATCTTGTTAGCGCTTGTTCACTGAACATCGACAGTCCGCTGCCGGTTCGCTAGCACCATTCTTTTTCCGTTAAACCAAAAATTCAAAAGTCTGGTCAATTTTCTTTCGACAGATCACCTGAGTAGAAGTCCAACCCTGAATTAAAACAACAAATGCGTACTTGATTCAAATAAAACACGATAAAATTCGCTTTCATTCATGGAGACCAAACTTACACATCTTTTAGCCCGCACGTGTGCATGGTGTGATCTGACGTCACTTTCATGGTCTATACTCTGATCGGCCATAATTTTTTACCAATCAGGGCCGGCACGAGAATTATCTTGGTTATGGCATAATTGGAATTAATTTGCACGAGTGAGATTTTCAAAAAGCTTAATTCCACCGCCATGAGCCTCTTCGGCAAGTGTAAATTTCAGCTGTTTGAAATAAAGCAATTATTCCACTAGCAGTTGTTGGATATGAGATACATGTAGTTATAGCCTATGTACCATCTCATATTTAACAAATGCTCCTGGAATAACTTTTAAATAGTCATTGTTAATTTAACTTTACCTTCATCATGTTATAACAAATTACTTAATATACCAGTGCTCGACACTAATGCTAGTACACTAGCCTAGTAAAATTTCATGCTTGGCTAGTAAAAGTACGCTCCTACTAGCCCATAGACTAGTAAGATTCGTGGAAAAATAAATCAACTACAACTCTATAACTTGGGAAGTTTTTCTCCCAGAAACCTTCATCAGGGTGACCGTCTAGTTTCCATAGCTTGAGTAATTTAAACCAGAGCGCTTGCGACCCACATTGCATACGGGTTTATATCATACAATCAACTCGCAAACCTGTCGCCATCTTGGAAAAGACCCTCTGTCCTCGCTTCCATGACACTCAAAAGGGACCCGGGAGAGCGCCATAATAAGTCGGCCATCTTGGGGTTTTTGCACGAGCGACTGCGCGAGCATGATTTCAAGCTTTTGTAACACTTAACCTACAAGAAAACCGCCTTCAAGGGCCGATGATCATGAGCCAGATTTACATTGTTCACCAGAGGACCACACACAGCATGAAGAGAAAAAGAAGTGTGATCCGCGGTCAAGAAATTCTCAACCAAGTTGGATGATAGCATCGTTGCAGCGACTCAGTGAAGAAAAGATGTATTTGTGTGGACTCAAACAAATATAGCGCTAAGAGATAAGCTGATTCAAACTTGCCTGTTTTTAATTTTTTAAAGGGGGGGGGGGGGGGCTAGTGACTTGTCCTTGTGTGCTAGTGATTATTTGTACCTACTAGCCAATTGCCTGGTATCCAAAAAAGTTAGTGTCAAGCACTGTATACAAAAATGAGGTATTTGTAAGAGAAAAAAAAGTACATGCCTGAAAGGGGGGAGTGGTGGTAAAACTGCTAGGGATGGGGTAGAAATGCAAAAACAATGTAGATATGTGCTTTCAATTTGGACCATACTAACTGTTAAGTAGTTTTGAGCTTTGCTTAAGAGTTGCGCAAAAAATTGTCAGTCTTGTCGCATTTATATACAAGCACGTGTTGAATTAATTAGAAGCTTACAGATTGTCAGTGTCATATTCAAGCTTACGTTTAGTTCCTTTTTGTACATAAGCGCAAATTAACTTCCCACGAATCATTTCTCTACTATACTTTAACTCTCTAAGGTATTTGAACGCTGTTTACTTCGATTTACTTACCAATAAAAGCTTGAAGGTTGACGCCGTGAGCTTCATGCCATTACACCAAGTTGAGCTTCCAAAACAGAGCGCCTTGCAAGCTGTTCTCTCCGAAGTAAACGTTCCAGGCGTTTAAAACTCACCAAATGACTATACAAGACATGAAAACTGTATTCCACAGTTGATAAATCACTGATAAATGGTTGGACGTTTTCAAAGTGTCCGCCATCTTTCTTTCCTGCTTGGCTTGGCGCCAGTCTTCACGCGGTTATGGATCGGTTTTGGGATGGGGGGGGGGGGGGGGGTCGATGGTGGGGTGAGCGGAGGGTAATGCGTGTACACTTCGGGGTGGTGGCGGGTTCAAAAATTGACTACCTGCGGAGGAGTGCGATTGATCGATGTGTTTTCACTTTTCCTCCAAATTAATTTGGTGCTAAATTTAGGTCGGTACTCTGTAGCTCATTAACCAATTCCTATTGTCTAAATATTCATGGCTTCATATTTGCGCTAAAATGGGGATTTCTCAAATAATTATTCGCGCGCTGAAAGTGGTGCTATCACTTTTCAGAGTCACAACGATTTTAGTTCGGCTAATATTGGCATTTGAATATGTAAATAAGAGAAAAAATAGGGTTCTACCACGAAGACTAGAGGAAGCCTCCATTGTTTAAATACTGAAAAATTCAGATCCAAATATTAGGCCCAGGCCAAACGTCGAACTTCACATGAGTCGAACTTAATGCAAATCACCATGGGCTAACATCAGCCGATCTGGTTGCACAGAAGAAGGTTGTGACTAATTGTTTATTGTGTGCAAGTGTCAAAGTCACACCTATTTTAGATCGGCTAATATTTGCATACGCGATAGTGATTTCATTGAAACAATAGGTTACACCTAGTTCTTACTCAAGCCTAAAAAACTCTTCCGACAGGAGAATTTGCCAGAAATATGTGTATGCGTACCCTCTCCAACGCGATAGAACGAGATATTGAAGTGTTCTTGAATAAAAAGTTTGCTTTTCTCTTCTAAATTGGGCGTTTCTGTCATCCTTAAAAACCAGGGTCTTTTTTAAAGCGCAGTTAAACCTGACTGGGGAGGGGAGGGGGTATGAGCGAGTGCCCCTTCGTGGCCACACCTTCTATTAACACGTGCGCAATTGCCAGACAAACCCCCCTTTTCGCAAAAACAATTTACTATGAACAATAGAAACACTGGCTTTTGGTTGATGACCACAGGGCACAAACTGCCCATTTTCAAGCTGAGGACGCCTTTTGTTTTAATATTAATGCAAATACTAGACGATCTAGTTTTCGGGAAATCCCCATTTATATAATTAAGCGAAATAAATAATAATAATATTTAAACAATAGGAATTGGATAATGAACTATTTATTTTAAACTTTAAAGTGGTTGGCTGTTGTAATACACGGACAAACAACAATAAGCTACCTGTGGTTACATTGCGGGTTTATGCTAATATTGTAATAAATAAAAGTTTTAAAAGGAGAAATGCTATTAACTAAAGCAACTAAAATTATCGAAAAGCTCAATACGCCCAAATTATGTAAAGATTGAAAAGAAGCTGAATACGAAGAAGGAAGAAAATTATTCAAAAAGATCAATAACAGTAGAATAGCATGGGTTTAATCTGGGTTTTTTTCTAGGGCCAATCGATCTCCAAACGTTTTCACCTATAATAGTAAAAATCTTATATGCTGCATGTACAAACCATAAACAATCTTAGTAGCTATCACGTGCCAATTATGACGTCATATTATACCACAATGACGTCATCCACATAAAAAGGTGTGCTTCATAGATTATAAATGATACAAAACGTCCAAAATTAAAAAGCCAATTGAAGCTGTAAAATGCAATTGCAACACTCTAAAAGCTACGAAATTTCGATAAATCAAGCTTTAAGTGAGCTATGATATGGTATCTCAAATTGAAGGAAACCTCAAAGTAGTAGTTTTCTAATGTAGAAAAACGCCATCGGAGTAAAAAGAAGACAAAAATAGACAAGGATGGTTTCGGCTGACGAAGATTATAAAGACAGATTACGAATGACAAACTTGACAAATATCGATTCGTACGTTGTAGCTCCTTTAAAATCGTAAGATCAAGTTACTAAAACATTGACAGAGCAAAATGATTCCTGATGCTGTTTAACCTAAGTCAAGAAGGTTGATCTTGGTTGCTTGAATGTTATTTAAGAATAGTCTGAGATTGGCAACAATGTGTGCCCTTCTTCCAGGCTAAATTACATGTAGGCTAAGGATATTGACAATGGAAAAGGGACTTAGGGCAGATTTCAATTGAGTGTCGTAAAACCAAAGCGAAATTTATCACTTAAGCCAATCACAAAAGACACAGACAATCCAATGAACCAATCAAAACTTGGAGCAAATACAAGTAGCCGGCGTGAAGCGCGGGAAAACGTGCGCGAGTAAATCACGTTTGGTTTTGGTTTGGGCTCTGATTGGCTATGAAAGTCGCTAGATTTTAAAACCAATCACTGAGCGTAGCAATGCAAAACCAAAGCAAACGCGAATTACGTTTGACACTCAAGTGAAAACCGCTCTGATGAGCTGACTAAAACTAGTAAGGGGGCATCCGTCTTGAGATTTTTCTTTGTGGCTGACGAGGTTCCTCCTGTCGTTCATTCTGTTTCGTAATGGATTTGAGAAGTTTGGATTGCTCTCCTAACAGCTCGTATATCCCTTTGATTCTGCAATACAAAACGAAATAAAATTTAAGTTATTCTTTGTAACTTTTAGCCAGGCGTACAGTCAACTCTCTCTAAGACGGACACCTTCGGGACCGGCCGCAACAGTCCGTCTTAGAGAGGTGTCCGTCTTGTAGAAAGTCGAGAAACATGACACCACTAATTTCGAGATAATAAAGCTAAACCTAAGCACAATGAATACACGTCTGTTTTTAGTCCCTGTTTAAAGTCGCTTTCTTTACCAAAACCTACAAACTGGGACAACAATAATATCAGAAAATTGACTCGTTTGTTCATTACAATCGATAATTCACTACTTCACGTAAGCAGAGAAGCTTCATTGTTTTTGGTTAGTAAGCTTGGTAAACGCGTTTCCTTAGGGCGCTGACTAACTTTGCTTTAGGATATGAAGTTTGGAAGTATTTACACTAATAAAACATGATAAAAATCACTTCTTAAGTGTCCGTTGATGATTTCAATGTGTCCGTTGTCCGTCTTAGAGAGGTGCCCGTCTTATAGGGAGTTTGGTTACAGTAAAATGACTGAAAAACGGCAGGGACCATCACCAGGTGTCCCTCTTATGGAGGTGTCCGTCTTATAGAGGTGTCCGTTAAGAGAGAGTTGACTGTATTTTCAAATGAATTTTCTGTTTCATATCTCTTGTATATCATAGGTATTATTAAAAACTAGGCATGGCATATCGCCATTTCTGAGTTTTGATTGGCTTACAGGCCAGGGCAGTATGAGCTTATAATACCATGGACCACAAAATAACATGGTAGGTATACGCGTCAGTGAGAACAGCCAGCGAACTTAAATATTGCAATTGTTTGGGTGTTTGAAATAAAGCAATTATTCCACTCGCGCTTGTTGGATATGAGATCGTTATAGCCAACTCATATCCAACGTACGCTCATAGAATAATTGGGGACGTTTTATTTTAGTCGTCGATTCGTTTAACCATTAATATGTCACGGTTTAACCATTTACTAATACACAATTGTATTGTTTGAGCGAGATATGGACGAAGCTCAAATAGTACTACTGAAACGACATGGATTGTTTAGGACGCGAAAGGAAACAGTAAGGTGTCTGGGCTTTTACAGTTGCGCTTAAACCAAATCTCGTTAAAGAGGAGACTCTGTGGAATCTGTGGTGAAGGCCAACCTCGTTTCCAGGGTAGAGACCCTGGGAATGAGGTTGTGATGAAGGCGAAGAGGACTGATGATTAAAAAGCAACCTTAAGCTACTTTGCCCCAGAATAATCCCTTGAGGCCCTGTTTACACGGACACGGTTTCATTTGTAACCGCATCGAAAGCGATACGGTTACGCCTTTCGTTTACACGGCACCGATCGAGACCACTACTGTAACCGGGTCGTTTTGAAAACGCTGTCAAAAGTGGAGCGTTTTCAAAACGATACGGTTTCGTTGTCGTGTAAACGGTCAAAAACGGCGAAACCGCATCGATTTGAAAACGGCCATGTATTTTGGCACGAACGTGCTGGCTTGCGAAGGGAAAACATGGTGAAACAAGCATAGAGAGCAGCGCTTGCTTATACAATCACATTCGAAAACAGTCGGAAAATCGTTAAATAGGCTCCGTGTAAACACTTCGAAACCGTGTCGTTTTCGATGCGGTTTCGAGGTCATAAAACCGTGTCGATTGATAACCGTGTCCGTTTAAACGTAGCCTCAGGCGGCTGGTATATTGGAGGATAATGCCCAAGGCTAAACGATTGTCAGAAAAATGAACAGTGGGCAGGAAAACGAAGCTTCAAGGGCCACTGTGAGATCATAATGAGAATCTTTCATACAAGGGCATTATCCTCTATACCAGCAAGCCAGAAAGGAGTTTCTTTATTTTATGACCCTCCGATTAATTTCTACAACACACTTAAATTTATCGCCGATAAATAGGAAAAATATCTACAGTTAGTGATAATCACCGCGTAACTGTGATTGAAATAAATACAAGTTGTTTGGCTTACGTATTTTTTTAAGTCCATCTCAATAAAATGTTTCGTTTCCCATCGCCCCGTCTCTTGCGTTGGTGGGTCGGTCGGAGGGCAAAAAAAAAAAGAATGAACACTTTAAGGGATCTGGGTTTACTTAAGAAGCCAGGAGATGCAGAACCGAAAGATTTTGTTTCAGTCGATCTCGCTGAGAACGTTGGAACAGTCGTTAATGCCCTTGGCACGAAACAGCCAGCCTTTGAAAAACTGAGTATCAATGTTAATTAAAGACAAGGGCATCACATCATACCAATTGTTGTTAATAAAACAAGATCATGTGCTTGTAAATTAAAGTACTTGCCTCTTTGACTAGTGAATCTGGAATTTTTTTACATTTCGAAAAAAAAATGGGTCGGTCGGGCGATGGGAAACGAAACATTTTATTGGGATGGCCTAAACATTGTGATTCGATTAAAAAAGGACACGCTCGTACCTATTCTCCTGCTCGTCCATTCTCTCCAACAGTGGTTGAAACTCAGGGGGGAGCTCTGGGGGAGTCTCAACTTTCTCTTCCTCCTCCTCAACGGGTCGGCTAAATCCCAAAAGCTGCTCATAGAACTAATATAGAGAATAAAATCACAGAATTAACACCTCATCTTGGGGACGGGCGTGTGTGCAAGTTTAAACTGTTATTAAAAGTATACGTGCACTTTTTCGTTAAAAAGTAAAGTTAGTGAACTTATGACTGGAAATCTTGTTTTGAAGAAAAATTAGTTAGAATTCTACTAAAACACTGATTTAGTAATAATAATAATAATAATAATAATAATAATAATAATAATAATAATAATAATAATAATAATAATAATAAAAAAACTGTATTTCCGTGTCTAAAAATGTTTAGCCGAGGGGAAAAGTCCCCTCTACTAATTGTGGACACCTGACTAAGAAAAAAACGTAAAAAAAAAACAACTAAAACCTATCATTATACAACTATTACAATTAATAATTTAAAGTTAAAATAAGTTAAAAAAAAGAGCTATTTACATAATAAAAACGGGTAAAAAAAGTAAATCTATTTATGTGATAAAAAAGACTAGTATACACGGCTAGTATTAATAGTCACAGAAGTGGCAATCGAGAGTTTATACATTCTCGATTTCTGAGGGGTGATAGTTGATTCGGTCTTTAACAATGACCCCATATATTTCACGATCTCTTAATTAAAAACAAACTGTTGTTTTTCCTTTGACCCTGTTCGTGTCAAACAGTGACTTACTACAGTATGTCCGAGCTTAAAACCTTTCACACTTGACGCTTCCGACATTGCTGATGGTCGTATGTTGTAAGGAGCCGATTTATTGGCCTAGCTCGCCTCAGATACTAAGCTGCAGTCAGCCTCGTCCCCAGTCGTCCCCGGCGAATTTGAATGTGACGTCACCCGCCAAGCTTAGCGCTGTATGGCCTGGGGACGAGGCTGAGCTGCAGTCAGAGAATCCGACTGGTATGCGGAATTAAGGTCATGTGTTCGACTGCCGTTATGGACTCATTATTGCTTCCATTCCATGCTTGAGAAAAACTGAATACATTGACTTGCGAAATGTTTTTTTTTTATGAGTGTGATTTTTTCTTGAGCGTAGAAAGGTATTTGCTTTGGTTTAATGCTGCCACGCTTAGCAATCAGTTACCCTCCCCCCCCCCCCCCCGACATTTTCCCGCGCCTTGCACCAGCTACATGTATTTGCTTCGAGTTTTGATTGGTTCACTGGATTGTCTGTGTCTTTTGTGATTGGCCAGAGTGAGAACTTTGCTTTTGGTTTGAAGACACTCATTGAAAACTGCTCTAGCGACTTTGTTTAACTTACCATTTGCATTTGGAAGTATTGTCTGATGAAAATTCGTAAATGTTGTTGTAAAAACTTTGTAAGGATAAGATGTTATGAAGGGATAATACCTTGGATTCATCCTTGTTTGGATATTCAACATGTTTTTTGACATGAGCACGCTTAGCAATTGATTCAGGAACTGTTTCCTCCATCTCTAAAACCAAATCGACCTGAAAATAAAAAAAGGCACAAATGAAGAACTATAACTAACTAATTTAATAACCTGATCATCTCGCTAGTACGACTAACGCGACAACTATTTTCTAGGTTTGAGCATGGCCGGGGTCATTGTGTTCTTGGGCAAGACACTTTACTCTCATAGTTCCTCTCTCCACCCAGGTGTATAAATGGGTACCGGCCGGGGTCTGGGGGTAACCCTGCGATTGACTAGCATCCCATCCGGGGGGGGGGGGGGAGTAGAAATACTAGCTAATACTCCTAGTCGCTTTAATTTATGCTACAGAAACAGGGAGAATTAAGCTCCGGCCTGTATGGGCCACTAGACTCGACGCAGACTTTACCTACCTACCATTATTTGGCGGGGTTCCACTCTATGTCGTTTAACTTTGGATGATTTTATTACCAGGAATTATATTCATAATTGTTTTGTTATTGTTATACCTGCATCACATAACGATCAATCAAGGCATTGACTTGAATCTTTTCAATGTCTCCCACTGCGAGACCGACCTAAAAGCCACACAAACAAACCAAGACAAGAAACCACAAATTGAAACAATTTTATCGAAAGAACCATTTTGATGAATGTTAATGAATCCCACCCCTGTATTGTCACAAAGGTTCCCTTTGGCATGAGGCATTAGTAGCAGAAGTACTATAACTCTTCTGAGATTTTATTCGAAATATAAAAAAGGTAGTTAGCACCTGCTGTCTTCCTTCTAACTTATGGAAGCAAATAAATTTGTGTTAGCGAAACATTCAGTTTACCCCCTATGTTTATAACAGTTGTTTTGCACGTTACGCTCAGCACCCATATCAAATGATTTTTGAACATATTGAAATTTTGGGTTTATGTTAGCGTCAGAGGGAGGGAGCGGGGGGACGTTTTTGACAATAAAACTATCGGGGAGGTACAAAGTATACTTTTAGGAACAGAACGGGCAATATTAGTCCAGTCATTTTATTAAAAATAATGGGTAAACCTGCAACTAATTGCAACAGAAGAAATTCCAACGGTTTTTGACCGAGACACTTATCGTTAATAACATATTAAAAGTCCCAAAAAATCCCGGCAGGGAAACTTATTGAAAAATGGGTTTTTTGAGAAGCTCCGAGAAACGTTTTTAGAGATGCATGGAAACGAGGCTGAATAAAGCTTTTATAAAAACACGCGTGTTTATGCCTTAAAAGTAAAAAAATACAACCAAATATGAAACGATATCTCAATTGGAAGGTTTTCGTATTTTAGAAATCAAGTTAATTTGGGATATTTCATCTGTAGACAGCTTTAATTGTAAATCTATTTTAGGTGCTTGCCGCGTAAAAAGTCGCAACCCTGTGTATAGGACTAAATGACATTAAGAAGGCTTTTTTTTATCTGGAACGATTTATTTTTTATTCTTTTTTAATGAAACTTGTTGAACTGTTTAAACATTTCTTCAAAAATAGTTATACAATTCGAAGGAAGCTTAATTCGTGTGGAAAGATAACGAAAAGCGTGAGTTGGCCATCCTCGAAGACCCAGGGGAAGTTAGTGGGACGAAACGAGGAATCTGAACCGGGCAGAAATCGTAGCGATGAAAGTTTTCAAGAACGGCTGAAAATCTTTCGTCGCTACGATTTCTGCCCGGTTTATTCCATGTTTCGCCCCACTTACTGCCCCTGGGTCTCCGAGGATGTGAGTTGACGTGAGATCGAAGTTTTTAGCAAGGCGTGAGATCACACCCAAGGTGTGAGAGTACGCAGGTGTAGTGTGCTGTGTTTGACACCTGCAAAAATTTTAATCTGGCTTTAAAACTTCAATGTTCTGTGCTCCGGCCAGATAAGTGTACTCTGAGTTCTTTTCAAGAGTAGTTTTTTCTTTCAAAATTGGGAAGTTTCCCTTTGCTGAATCATAGTGTATCACATTCAAAGCAACATTTCTAAAGCGATTCTAACGAGTTTTTTGCGGCTACAGTATTTCTTTCGGTCTTTCAATGCAATTACAATCTGGCTTCAAAAGTATTCACTAAAAAGCGTGATCACTGCATACGATGCTGCAGTGAGTTAAAATAAGAACAACGTTATTTGTTCTTCTATTTATAAAGAATGACATGTTTCGGAAAGGTTTTAAACCCGATTGCTAAAATTTATTGGGCTTAACATAGAGCGTCTATGATTCTATTGTACGTTTGACACAGTCTAACTTGTATCCTGGTAATTTTTAGACCAGCAAGGGCCTAAAATGGATGAAATGTGTTGTGCGATTTGCCAAAAATCGCTTGAAGATGCATAGTGTAATATTCTACCCTGGGTATTGTTATTAATGACATGGTAATAAGATATGGAGAATCGCTCTGGCCTGGGACAAGCCCAAGACCAGGCGAGGATAGGAGCTGAGGGGGTCAACCCGACTTACTCGATTAGGGGGGAGGGTGGGTAGCCAAACTCTCCACTTCCGCGGCCTCGAGTAGAGTGATGGGGTGGAGCACATGTAACCCCTTTTATAGTCTCATTTGCATAATCCCCAGGGTATTAATTACCAATGCAAATCGAGTTTGCATAGTGTAATATTCTACCCTGGGTATTGTTATTAATGACATGGTAATAAGATATGGAGAATCGCTCTGGCCTTCCCCAAGCTCACCACCATTCTCATCCTTAACACCAAAAGATGTTCACTTTTCTCACGTTCGGAACTCAAAACATGACTTTACTCTTCCCAATCCTCACTAATTGTAACATAATTAACTTAAACACTAAATAATTATACTTAACGCCAATAACACTTGACAATTCTCAATTTAGAAAGCAGTGTTCCAGTGTCCAGCTTTATACTAAACATTCGGAAAGGCCTGAGAAAATCCCTTCAAATTATTAAGACGTTTGTATGACTGTCCCGATTCCAAGGGCAAGTCTGCCAGTTTTGCTGCCGCTCCCGCCGGATTCACAACTTGTCTAAGCTTGATGTAGTGTAGAGCCGTTTTACTACTTCTCCACCCCACGTGATCCATGATTTCGTGGAGGCTTACACCCTCGAGGGCTAGGGACACGGCCGCCCCACTACGAAAGCCGTGAAGAGTAAAATGGTCGCTAGATAGTTGTTTACTTAATAAGGAAGTGTAAATTTTCAGTCTCGCCTGAGCGGCCGCTGACTCTAAACAATGAGGACCCACCAAATTTGATTTAGTTACCGAGCGGAAAAGGAAGCCCGGGGACAACCTTATACCCATTAGTTTACAAATATTAAAGTACATTTCCAGACCCCGAACTGGACAAACTGATTTATTGGAACCTCGTTTAAACGCAAAAACATTGGCATCTCCTGACCTCAAAGATTTCGTCCAAACATGATTAAATAAAAATCCTGAGTCATCGGGAAAACGTAAAATATCAGATACCTTGACTTGCAATAAATCTGCTGCTCGATCACCCGCAAAAAATAAGGCCTTAAAGAGAGCTTGATCTCTCGCATAAATAAATACTTGTACCGCACTCAGCACCGAGCTATTCAAAAGCATCTTTTCTAAATAACCAGAAATAACTCTTAAATCACTTAAAATAATTGGCTCCGCTTGACGAGGCGTAATTCTAGCCCTAAGTTGTTCCTCTCGAACATCTGCAAGGTAAGTCTTAATTGAATGACAAGAAGCTGGGTTCCCCACACCAAGTAAGGAATGCCACTCTGAACCCCTGCCATGTTCAATAAATATTGCACGAAGTTTCCCAATTAACGAGTCAACTGTTCCAAAAGCAAGTCTCTTTGGACAAGCACAAGACATCCCTGTTTGAGACACTGCTGGGCAAGCCGATTGGTGGACCTTGGTTCTCCCGCCGCGATCTTTCCAAACAAGGAAGGCTTTGATATCAGCAGGAAGAGCAGAAGAAAGAGATTTTGGCGTCGACAGGCTCGCAAGGAATTGGCCAAGCTCAAGTTCCAAAGCTGATTTCTGTTTAACGTAACGAGAAGAGGATCGCTGCTGAGACAACTGCCGTAGACGCTCTGCAATGTTGCCTTCATCAATCTTACATTTCTTTGCGGGCGACTGAGCATGATCCCCAACAGATCGCCTCACATAGCCACATTGCTGGCAAAATTTGAAATGTTCGTCATTCGGGTAGCCGCATACAGGACACGCTACAGATGGAGTATATAACTTCGGGACCCTAGGCAGAGTCTGCAAGGAAACGAAATGTGGAAAATGTTACTGAAGTCCACAAGGCCTGGCACAATCTAGAAACGAGATATCCGGCATGCCCACATATTAGTCGTACATGGAGTCGGTATATAACCAGACCTCGAGGGGATGAGAAGGACATTCATGTCTCCCTGCTCGCCGAGGCACAGCTTGTCGGAACAACGAGCCATAAGTTCTGGCCACCAAAATAATGGAGGATTAAACTCCGGAATTATTACTGTAAAGGGGATCTTGAAGCCAAACAAAAACTTTAAAACGGGACCAATCAGGCCGAAAGGAGGAAAAACGTACGGATTAGACATCTGGCTCACAGACCGTAGATCCTGAGAAAAAAGGTTTACTCCCGCGGAGAAGGGCTAAGAAAAGGGGTAAAGTGCGGCAGAGGAATACCATTCCTACCCATAGGAGCATTCGAGTCGAGAGCCATTAAATCAAAGGAGTGTCCGCCTGATCCCCCAAATGCCTGATCCACCGCCGCAAAGGCCGCGACCGACAATTTAACATCAAGGGATGACAGTCTTCGAGAAGGCGCATCTGCCTGGTTCTCCCGGGACGGAAGGTACTGCAGGTTGAGTTGAATGTTGCGTGACGACAAAGCGAAAAACAACTGCTTTGTAACTTTCGTCAGCTGAGGTGATTTCTTACTTCCCTGCGCATTCCAGGCACCAATCATAACTTGACTATCAACATAGGCGTCAAGTCTAGCGTTACGAATTTCTTGTGGGAGCGCCTTGATAGCATAAACCAAAGCCAGCATTTCCTTAGATGATATAAAAAGCTTTCTCCGGTCTGGGTTCCAATAATCTCTAAAGCTCTGATCGCCGGATGGAAGATGTAAAACACAAGCCCAACCATGACCAGACGCGTCGGTAGAGAGAGAAACGGTGTAATGTTTTTTTTTTTCTTTCCAAGGGAGATATTGTTTCCAATTATCCAAGAAACGCCAATAGGACAACTCCTCCTTAAGGAATTCGTTCAAGGGTACCTGGCCATTAGCAGGAGCTCTCGCAATGGCGGCACTCATTTCTCTAATAAACAGCTTTGCCATTGGCACAGCTAACGAGAAAGAAATACACTTCCCCTGGAAGCGTTGCAAGGTCTTGAGAGCCACCCAAGACTTACAAGCAAGAATGTCCTCCCTCAAAGCAGCGAAAGACTCGATCTTGCGAACAGGTATCAGAAAGGACAATTTTTCAGAATCGACAACAAGACCCAGGTACTCGAGTGCTGTAGTCGGAGTTAAAACGGACTTCTTTATGCCAATGGTATAGCCGAGCTCTACCAAAATCGAGAGAACAACAAACAAAGCTGCCCTTGCTGCAAGTAGACGATATTCCCTTGATCTGTTAAGGGGGAGCTGCGACCAAGGACCACTGGAAGTCAAAAGTTCGCCATTTAAACGGTCATCGATATATAAAGAGCAAGGGATCCCTTTAGCTCTCAGGGAGCCCGAGGCAGGAAGACCAATAGTGTGATAAATATAGGGCGAAATCTTCCATCCAAACGGCAAAGTCGTACAGACCAGCCATAAACCCCCAAAGCTAAAACCAAAATAGGTCTGGGAGTTCTCGGAAAGGAGCACGTGGTCGTAGCCAGATTTGTCGTCGCACTTGGTCATAAACGAGCCCCTGTATATAAATCTGGGTACGTCCGCCAATTTATCCAGAGAGAAGGGTATATCTCTCATCTAAAGATTCAGAAATCTGGCGTCGATGCAAAGTCTTGGTTTGGACGGTTCTACCGTTAAAGGAAGCACCAGGTAAGGGGGGTCATCCACACCAACCTCCCCCCATACTCTGAACGCTCCTGTAGAAACACGGTTAATAATCTCTCGCGATATAAAATCCGAGAACTTCCTGCACGACTCATGGTTTGGAAACCGTTTCTGTGGCGGCAAATCTGAGGAATACCTGGCTCGCTTAAAGACGCCAGAGAAAGGTCGAGCAAATTGGAGAATGTCCACTTTGTCACGAATCCACCCGCCAATACGATCAGCTAGGGGATGGCCCTCGAGAACATTATCCCACGCCCCAACGTTTTGATGTAAGCCACCAACCGAAAAATGATCGGGATCTCTCAATTTAAATGCTTCTAACTCAGGAGCCACGCCCGAGAGTATGTCCTTCCAATGTACTACCTCCGTCACTCCCTCCTGGTCAGGAACCCCGTTTATATCCACCCAATTCGAATTGATTCTCGGCTTGATTCCCTTAACCTGATTCCGAAACTCTACCCAGTGACTTGCTTGTTCCAGAATCCCTTCATTGGAGACCACGGATTTTCTCTTACGACCCACCATCTAGGTAAAAAGACGGGTTTAAATAAGGATTTACCTTAAACCAACCGAAACCAGATAAATATAAAAGCAAAGAAATCTATATGAGAAACGGGGTTCCTGACCAGGAGAGAGCGACTTCAACACGTCTGAGAGCAGAACGTCTGGTGGCTACCGAGATAAACGGTAAACCAGCAGGAGTCACTCACCCTGATCAAGAGCTATTTGAAATACAGCCAAAGAAAGAAAACGGGACAACGAAATAAAGCAAAATACTGTGACAACAAACATGACATACATGAATATTTATTTATGTAATCCCGAAAATACAATATTCATTAGACCATCCTGGTATGTTCACAACTCGTCTTACAATTTCGGATGCTTCTGCAATCAACTAGAAAAACGACCTCTCTTTGCCAGATTCCCGGTCTGCCGATAGGGGCAATACCTCTGATAGTGACCAATTTGGTTACAAGCGAAACATCTAACCGAGGCTCGACCACCACGCTCACGACCCCTAGGCGCGAAGGGTCTAGGAGCTGCCACTCGCATAGCCTTATCAACTTTAGAAATCGAATCGAGAACCTTTTCATGATCTTTGTCGCCCAATAGGACTTGAAGATACTGCTGGAATTGAGAGTCCGGGACCCTAATTTTATCCTTCATAGCCTGCAATACCGCGTTGAAGAACCCCGACTTGGGATGTTTCGACTCTTTCGCCACAATCTTCAAATTGATAAGGTAATCCAAGGCCTTCTCCTTGCTGAACATGGGCATCTTAATGAAACTTTGCAGTTCCTCTAAAGCTGACTCAACAGAAGCCTTCTGGGAGTTCTCTAAAGTCTCCAGCCTCCGCATGACGCGTAACATGTCATCCTCTTCCCGCATAATAAAGTCAAGAGGATACGTTTATTAACAATCTCATTCTCCAAACGTTTCCCTTCCATATGTTGTACATTCAGAGCAACACGAGCAAATAAACATCATTAAACCATTATAACCATAGAAAAAACATTATTATTATTATTATTATTATTATTATTATTATTGTTATTGTTATTATTAAAACATTAGCATTAGAATTAAAGAAGGCCAAATACGTTCCGTCACATAATTACACCATACAAGCATCAAATAGAACAAAAACAGACTTTCACAGATAAACTTTAAAATTATAAGTGCCATTTTCTGTTTCTATTTGTTTCCCTTCACTTTTTACCACGCCAACAAATCTCACGAGCACCCGACAAAACAAAAATTTAACACGCCGAGTGGCCTAAGGCATTTACAGGAAAAACATTTTCACGCATGAAGAATTCAGAGACAACATCAACATCACAAGGCGGAGCAAACCACACAGGCAATTTAAATTCAATATCAACACAAAAGCATAATTCACCACGCCAACGAGCCTCTCAGACACATTCAAAAAACCTCACAGGTATTAACAGAACAAAAGAATCTTCCGCTACACAATCAATACCAAAACAAATTTACCGCACAGGCAATATTAGACAAACATTTCACCGCAAAAGAAAAACCACACAGGCAATATTAGAACAATATTTCGCCGCATCGGCAATATTAAATAAACATTTCAACGCACAGGGAAGCCACACAGGCAATATTAAACAAACATTTACCGCGCAGGCAAGCCTCACCGGCAATATTAAACCAACATTTTCGCCACACAGGCAATATTAGATAAACATATCGCCGCACAGGCAATATTAGAACAACATTTCACCACACAGGCATTATTAGATAAACATTTCGCCGCACAGGTAATATCAGATAGACATTTCGCCGCACAGGCAATATTAGATAGACATTTCGCCGCACAGGCAAGCCACACAGGCAATATAAAAAGCAACATTTCGCCGCACAGGCAATATCAGATAAACATAACACCGCACAGGCAATATTAGACCAACATTTCGCCGCACAGGCAATATTAGATAAACATATCACCGCACAGGCAAGCCACACAGGCAATATAAAAAACAACATTTCGCCACACAGGCATTATTAGATAAACATTTCGCCGCACAGGCAATATTAGATAGACATTTCGCCGCACAGGCAAGCCACACAGGCAATATAAAAAACAACATTTCGCCGCACAAGCAATATCAGATAAACATAACACCGCACAGGCAATATTAGACCAACATTTCGCCGCACAGGCAAGCCACACAGGCAATATTAGAACAACATTTCGCCGCAATAAAAGATAAACAAATTCACCGCACAGGCAAGCCACACAGGTAATATACTATAAACATTTCGCCACGTCAGCGAGCCTCACAGGCATTAAGTTAAAAAATAGCAAAAAACCAAGCCGCGCAGACAAACCTCACAGGCATTATCAACACAAATATCAGCCAACCAACCAAGGACTTGAAGAGTCCAAAAAGCGTAACGTTCAAACCAGAACAAAATAAAACCGTACCTCATTCGCTTGTAACACCGGTTGAGCCCCAGCGGCTGGTTGAATTTCACCCAGTTGTTGAGCCGGCGCCTGCACTGGCGGGTTCACTTGAGCTGCAATTTCTTCAGCACCGACAGCATTAGGAACTTGATCTGCCTCAGCCATCGAGTAAGTCGGGTTGAACACAAATGCCAAACACTTCACTTTCGCGGCCTCGAGTAGAGTGATGGGGTGGAGCACATGTAACCCCTTTTATAGTCTCATTTGCATAATCCCCAGGGTATTAATTACCAATGCAAATCGAGTTTGCATAGTATCTCTCCGTCTGAAGGGAAGTGAGGGTATAAACCGCGCAAGCGCAGAGCGCAATGACAACATCCAAACTGTTCCCGGTCAGAAGGTACACAAGATATGTCGCCGCGCGTATTGCCTCCCTAGTAACATTGCCCAAGCCAAGAAACAAGAAATTGCAAGGTCGCAAACCTCAATTAAACGTCGTTCATTGGATCGCAAAACTAAAATTCTATAGCTTCAGTTAAAACTGACTGTTTCTGCTGTGTTAACAAAGTTGATTTCGAGGAACAAAAGAGAAAGCCAGGAGAGGTGCTCCGTGTGACAACCTTCGAAATAAGAGAGACTGTACTAGACACATGTTCTGAAAGGGGGGATTCTTGGGCTGAAGTGGTACAGGTGAGAATTTTAAATGTCCATGATTTGCCTGCCGCCGGTGCTCGCTGTTTACCATCAGCCATGCGGCGTCAACTTCAGATGTCAAAAGTATTCAGTGCCTCAGATCAGCCTGATAGTAAGAGAAGAAAAATCGGACGTCCACAAGATAAAGAAAAAACGAAGCCTTTGTCAAAGTGGCGAGATTTCTTAAGGAGAACGACGACGAACAAATTACTGTCATGGATCTAATGGATAAAATGGACGAGTATCTTGGTGACTCCACTACTGCCTCATATAGCCGCACCCATATGAAAGCAAGACTTCAGGAACACTTTGTCGATAAGATTATTATAACCGAGATCAACGGAGAGCCAAATGTCATAACATTAAGAAGTACGTACCGCATCATCACTCACAACAAAAGGATGTTGATCGGTGGAAAAATTAATTTTAATCAGAACTGCCTCAAGGTTGATCAAGAATGACATCAAATTGCAAAAAAAAAAAAAAATCCAACAAAGTTTACTCTTTGATCGAAAAAAGGAGCTGAGAAAAACGCTGACTTCCTTCCAGCCACTCCAAAGATGTTTTTGGAGGGTATTCTAGACAGATAACGTGAAGTTAGCACCAAGAGTGATTCTTCCGCCTTTACAAGTTGGCTTAGCATTGCAGCTCCATCACAATTTCGCATCGCGATTTTTAATAGACACCCTTTATCGCCGTAGCTTCTGGATTATGACAGAGAGTTAGTTCAGTACATAGCTGACAATGTGAATCATAATCTACGAACCCTTGACGGTAACGACACCTTTCATGGCATGGGCATGATTTGTACCATCATTCCTGGCGCTAACCGAAAAAGAAGCGTCCCGAGACGAAAGATAAGTTCTCAAGACATCTCAGCAGCTGGAAAAAAAATACGCCCGCCATTTGAGCCAAGGCGATCACAAGTGGAAATAAAGTACAATAACATAGTTTTGCAAGAGTAGTAGATCCCAAAGTAAATTCAGTGGACATACTTTAGAAGACGTTTTTGCTGTTTAACACCACACGCCCAGCGTTGGCAGGAATGATGCAAGCTGTCCACCTGGGTAACCATCAGGGAAAGTCGTCAATAACACTTCTACCAATGATCGACCTAAACCCAAGTGACACCACATGTATTTCCTCCACTCTAAAAATATGTGTCCGAACATGCGCGGGACCACAACATCGCTAACCCCATCGTCACATTTGACCAGCCCCTCTGGTGGAAGGCGTTTAACATGCACCGAGCAAGCTAACAGTGACTTAGTGAGTAGGAGCGTTTCACACGCAAATAAGCTTCCTTGGGAGCATTGGTCATCCTATGGAAGGATCAGGGTAGAGGGAAGTTCTGGAGTTAATATATGCGTCAAGCGCAGTTGGCCATATACTGACCGGCAAAATCATTGCACGCGCAGTCCGCGCGCACCTCATAAAATGAGATTTATTTTGCTTACAGAATACTTTTTGATAAATGTTTTCTCCGGATGAAAGTTTTCAGGCATATTTGAAGTACATTTCATGGTTTTTGGATGGAATGAATGAAATTCTGGCCATAAACAAGCATAATAACAAAACTTCTGTTTTGAGCCTTGTTTTCATGTTACGCAAAAGCACGACTTAGAATCCCTTAAATTTTCAAGATGTTCCCATGCATGGATCCTTTGGGACTTTTAGTATGTTGATCTAGGGACTTATTTGAAATGATTGGCGGTCAGAAAGCTTCTGTTGCAATTAGTTGCAGGTCCAACCACAAAATGACTGGACTAAATCGATATTTTTAGGGATGATATATTTTAAAGTGAATGTCGCGTTCGTTTGGGATCTAGTTCTATTCTGTTGCAATTGGGATCTAGTTCTATTCTGAAGCTATCACCTTCATAAGCATCCGTGATAATATAATTATGGACTCAGTCTCACCGTTTCCTCGTCTAAGAGCAGATAAAAAGTGCTGCTAAATGCCATGACGAACATGAAAAACAGCAATAGGACCTGTGAAAAGAGATAAAGATATTTCATACAATTACGCGTCATTGTACAGAAAAGGAAACATTGAGGAGAGGAGGAGAAGAGGAACACAAATATTGTGGTTTTTTCTCGCTGACAGAGCTTGCGAAAGTAGCAAGCAATGACATTTGAGCTTTATTTGCATGACCATAAAACATTACAGGATTGTAAAAGCATAAGGTAATATATAATAGTAATAATTACAATAAAAAGTCATTAAACAAAACTAATCAAATAATCAGTGATCAAAAATTTGATAATAATTTGTCTTTTTAATACAGGACGATATAAACTGCACTAATTGCATATTAATATAATAGTCAGTGGAGTTCATTAATTGCACAATCAAGGTTGAAGTTGATAACTGCTGGGGATTCGAAATAATATGATCTATTTTATTGAAAAAGATGTCTCTAATTGATGAATACCTTGGACAATGAAATAGAAAATGGGTTTCATCTTCAACATTATGCCCACAAATAGTAAAAGTCTGTCACTTCTGGGGATATTGTTATATCTTCCTGTTTCAATCAGGAGTTTGTGATTACTTATTCTGGGTTTCACAAGCGTTTTTCAGTTAGGATTTTTTCTAGTCAAATCTAAATAGGGTAAAGGTGTATGACTGTCGTTAAAAGTATTATAAAATTCTAGTTTTTGCGAATTACAAAGGGAATGTTTCCAATAAGCGATATATTTCTTTTTCATTTGATCTACAAGGTACGGAAATGAAGTGCTCACATCTTGAATGGGGGCTGGGTACGAGTTAGGATATCAGGTATCATGCTTGGTCATTTGATCCAGTCTCTGTACCGCTACAGAAACGGTACGGTACCACGATGCAACAGAGTCAACAGATTCTCCATCCTCTTAAGCACTTTTGTCAATCTGTATGTTTTTTCTTTCGATATAGTCGTATAATACAGACTCCCAATTTTCGGTTTTCTATCGAAAAGTGAAAAATGATTATTATATTAAGGATCAAGGTTAATTTCAATGCTCAGTCAGTTCAATCGCTCCCTAGACATTACACGTACAATGACTTTAAATGTTACTAATTGTTATGTAATTGTTTATTTTTAGAGTAGTTGTGATCCAATTATTATATAAGGTTCGAGAAATCGTAACCTGCATATAGCTGGCGGTTTTGTTGGGGTTAATGTAATGCAGATTCAGTAAATAGTGGCAGATTTCTGGATTTGTCCAAATAATAGCACAGATTGGCAGATTTGCATACCCCTATTCACCCCCCTCCTGTAGTAATGTGCCAAAATTTTACTGATCATGCAACCTCTTAAAAATTCCTGAACAAATTCCTTCTCAGGCTTGCAAATATTTGTTTTGTTCTGAGGGTCTCAATGGGGTGTTGGCTTTTACGGTTAACGGTTAAAATTTTGGCTTTTTTATGGCTAATGGTTAATCTATTTTCATTGTGGTTAACAGAAGTTAAAAATTAATTTTCAGTGTTTTAAAAGTTCAAAATTAATGTCCATTAATATTGAAAAACATATTTTAGGTCTTAGGACCATTCTGAGACGATGAAGTGATCTCGTTTGGTTTAATATAATTACTGACCGATTTTTACGGTTAACATATTTTACGGCTAACGGTTAAAATGTTCCAATTTTTACGCCTTGCAGCTAAATTTTAGGCCATTTTACGGCTAACGGTTAACCCCATTGAGACCCTCTTGTATGGCATAACAAAGAAATATAATTATTCATTCCATACCAAGAAAAATTAACCCGCCAAGCTTTTGAAGTTTCACTGCTATTTTGTTCAGGCTCACCAGCCTCTTTCCCTCCTTTCTGACAGTCTGTTTTTATTTTTGTTTTAGGAAAATTTAATACATGTCTTTTTGCAAGGGAAGCAATAATGTGCCAGAACTGAACCTGTAAGGATTACATCATTGGTAGCTATAGAGAAATTATCACTGGTGAAGGATAACAGTGGATAATGTAAGCCTTGGATCACATCACCTATCTCATGTGACTACTTTCCTAGTCCTTCATGCATAGTGCAAAGGAAAAAAAAAACAGTCAGCCATTAATACCGTTGCATGTCCAAATTAAAGTGCAGTCCTTAAACCTAAACAGTGTAGTTTTTACATCCATTACAGTACTATGTCTGTATCTAAAGCAACTTTAAAATTTAAAACTCACCACAACTATCTAGTGCGTGTGGTCTTAATCCTCCATTTGGTGTGCGTTGGTCTGTTGTCTTTCAGTGAATATTTATAGTCCTTTTTTTGTCCTGGGAATGCAGGTCCTTGAAGACAAAATCCATAGTCTTAGCATATGTTCAATAGTTTAACCATTATTAATAATAATTATTTGTTACTTGTAAGCTGTGTGTGGGCCAAGCAGTATAGTTGCGGCAGCTCTGATAACCTTGTAATTCAACTGCTCCTCTAGTGTAGCAGTTGCTGTTGTTTTGGGGCTAAGGGGGGAGGGGGGAGGGGGAGGGGGAGGGGGAGGGGGAGGGGGCATTGTTCTCTTGTAGTGTAGTAAGTCATACAATGTGAAACCTTGTGAGAGCTGCTTCCCCGACCCTCCCTCCCCTCCCTCCACCCAGTGTATGAATCAATACTGGTTGGACAGGTTATGAAAGAGGGTGTAGGTAACAATTACTGTTAAAGTTGAAACATGTACATTACATAATAAAATTTGGTTTGTATCTGATCTTAAAAAAGTTGGTAAAAGCGTATAAAAACTGAATTTTCGGCAACTCTCTGTTACCTTCATCAGAGTTAAAATTGGTTCAGTTTTTTGCATAATAAGTATTTTATACACCGCCGGTCTCTAGGGATGTTCCCAATGTTAAATAAACTTGTGGGAAATGCACATGCTCATTCACACAGTTAATGTCCTGGATAGAATGTAGCGCTTCTAGGAATAGGCGTTGTTGCCTATTGTTGACATTTCTTTCTAAAATTTCTACATAATCCGGATGAATGTCATGGTCTGTTGTTTCCGCGTGAAATCTTATTGCGCTTTCGTTATTAGATCTTGTGCCAGGCTTGTGCTCTGCGCCGCGCGAATTCCATGATCTTTTGCTCTCTCCCACATAGGCAAAATCACATGTTTTGCATTTGACTTTGTACACAATTCCCTTGAGACATTACACAATTCCCTTGAAACATTATTGTAAGTAATATTATTGTTTTGCTTTCTCCCTTTTTTTTTGCTCCCACAAACAGGACTGCAAATAACAGTCAGTCATTGGATAATGGCCAACCAAAACTTGCTTACATTGTGTTGTCAGACATCATGTCTAGCTAATTTTTTAAATCATAAATGATCGCTATTATTGCGGTTTTCAGTGAAATTCAAGATCCAACTAATGATTGTGTTTTTTGCTCCCATCAATTATAATTATGGCTACAGCCAACAACCATGAAAAACAGAAATAAACCAGATGGATCGAAATCTACCAATCACAATTGAAGGGCTCGGTGCAAAAAGAGCAGTAGTGATTTTGGTGAAAAATGAACCTTGCCAAAACAACTCAAAAATTTACGTAAAATAAAACCTAGGTTTCTCTTGTCCGCATCTTAAATTGCTTCTTCGTTTGAATAGAACAAAGGAACTTCGAAAAACGCTGACTTGAAAATCTGAACTTTTGCATGTGTTATTTCTTGAAAACAAAGCTGAAACCCGCAGAAATAAATACAGGACAGATTCAAATATGAAAACAAACCCACATGCAAAATGGCGAGCCTTTTTGTCAATATCCATTTTTTGCAAAAATTCCTACCGCCCTTTTTGCATTGAGCCCTTCAATTGCCTGATGTGACCTTTTGACCTGGTCGAAGTGAACTTCTGTTTCCTGAGAGGTCCTCTAAGATGATTTTGAATTTCAGAGTTTGCATATCACTGAAAACCGCAATTTTGCAGATGAATTTACATGTAAAATAAATGTACCGTCAGCCAGATCGTAATTTAATGATTAACATTCTGGATTATTTTTGTACATTAATTTAACTCCCAGCTTAGTTTGGTATGATAAACACCACATTATTATGGACAGGAGTTAAATTCCTGGTGAATAAGAATTAACTAAAAGTAATTACAGACTACCTCTATTCTTGGTTTTCATGTTACGTCATAAAATTCTGAAATCAAAATTCACTAGGCCTACTAAATTTTCGTTGTCATTAGAAGTAAGAAACTAAAAATATATCTTTTTGCAAATTTCCAGATCGATAGCGTCATTCGTTTTTTAATCAGAGCATTTTGAATATTTGAGTTCTCCGTCGTATGTGATATCAAGCTGAGTGCCGTGACAAAGCTGTTTTGTTTGAAAAAAGGCCTTTCCTTTACATTTTCAGCAGATTGAACATTTCAGATATAATAAGTGGTGTTTATGGGAAAGTGTACTAGCTCATGAGCCAAAGATTGCCGCTGTTGTAAACAGAATTGAGTTCCAGATGGATTCTCTAACATCACGGCGGCCATATTTGTGTCCCTCGGAAGGACACAGTTATGGCATCTCCATACAAAGCTTTATAATTTGACATGTATGGAAAGGTTCGGCAAATAACTCGCGAACGGTACACCGCAGAGACCTGAAACTTGGAGAAATTGTTTATTTATTTATCGTCTATAATATTTGAAATTCATAGCTTCTGTAGTTGAATGGTTTCGAATTTATTTTTTGATTGCGTGACAGTGAAAACTAGCAATTAAATGACCCTAGTCAAGTGGACACCTTTGTTTTTGTTTACATACGAGAATTTCAGTATTTAATATATTTTTATGTAGCGCATGTCTAAACGAAATAGATCACTGTGAAACTACTTAATAAACTACTTACTTTAGAAAGTAAGAAAACTGCTGATAACAAAAAAATTGGAATTTAACAAAGGAATTTTTCATCATTCTGTGAAAATATAAAATAGTGAAAAATTAAAATACTCTTAGTCTTTTAAAACCTTATTACATGTGCATCAGTGTTAAAATTTCAGAATTCTCTGTGTTTGTTGTACACAAAATGATGAAAAATTCTACCGACTGAATTTTCTAAAATCGTGAAGAATTCATTATTTTTGGTTGAATTACAATTAGCTGTGTTGCCATGGTTACACATCATGGAAATAAGTGACTACAAAAATGCAGTAGCCGGCTTATTATATATCTTATAACTTGCCAACTTTGAGCTTGTCAGCTGCAAACATTTAAAGGTAAGTGCAAAATAAAAGATAGGCAAAATTTGGAAAAACTTTGTTCAGCCACCTTAAGGTTACACAATACCTTTGCGGGTGTCCTTCAGAAAAAAATTCGCACACGCGTTGTTTTTAAGTAAACTACCACAATCTATATATCAATAGAAAGGTAAAGGACTGTAGAATTCGAACAAAATATCCAATGTTTGGCAGAGCCATTCTTGAGAAGTTAGAAGCCAATAAAAAGAAAAAGGCCGAGTGTCATTCCGCTGAATTAATTGGATATCAAACACAAACACTACCGCAAAAGTACTGCAAAATGTTAATCAGCAAGCATCAATCTCTCAAAGTATGTCAGGCTTTTTCTTATTTCTTATTGGTTATCTTTTTATAGACCCGCAAAGTTTAAGTATCGAATAGTTTGCCAACCTTGTTGTGTCCGCGGCTGTCACAAGAATAAAATATTCAAAAAAAGGAAATCCCTGACACACTTTTGTTCTTCGATGCTTTGCAAATGTTCAGGCCAAGTTTCATTACTATTAATTCATTCAAAGAGACGGTATTCTCGCAAAAACGATTGCAAGTTTTCGCTATTTGAAGATTTGTAAACATGTTACGATCTTCTGTCAACAAGAAAAAATATGCCGCCGACCAATGAAAATGATGGCGCTCCTACCGTTCACAGCGAGCGAAACGATCTTCGCGGGAATTCAAAGGCAATGATAGTGTGACAGTCACGTTCATTCTCCTTGTTGAACTTCAGCGTGCAAGAGAAATGGAAATGCCAAGAAAAATATGCAGGGGAAAAGTACAGAAAATGAAGTAGCAACGACGGGTAGTTCGATTTGTTCGAAGGATCTCCCGCCCGCACATCGGCCAACATTCCGCTTTTGTCTTCTTCTTAGGTCTCGGCTTCGATATTTTCGCTGTCCAAGGAGTTTTCTCTATCATTGTTAACTTCTTTTAAGATCCCAATAAAGTCAGTAATGAAAAACGAAGAGCGATGAACCGAATAGCAATATCTAAAATGTAGGAGAAGGAAAATTGCATGTGAACAAAAAATGCTAATGAGGTTCTCGTAATAAGAGCTCCGGGATGAGAGGCTCTTTCGCGCAAAAACGTCACCGAGAAGTCAATGCGCTGAGGATTATGACACCTAACTGTGTGATTGACTTTTATTTTAAAAACCTTTTTTTCGAAATAACTCGCATGTGTTATAAGATTTTTCTTTCATTTTTGGGGAAATGTTAGATGTATAGGAAATCTTCAGTTAAGTCCAAACAAAATTTTTTTGACAAAGTAGCCCTCTGAAGGTATTGTGTAACCTTAATTCAAAATACTGAAAATAGCCACAAAGCCAAATGGATGAAACGAGTCCTTCAAAATTTTCACTTAACTTCCTATCACATACTGGGGGGGGGGGGGACTTGCATATGAAAGTGACGGGGATGCTCGTCGTCTCGCTTAGGGGTGTAAATTTTGGACTTTTGGTCTCGCTTAGGGTGTTCGTGGAAAAAACGCCCAAAACGCCAATATTTTTAGCCATAATGGTCTCGTTTAGGGTTACACACGAAGAAATATACAAATATAAACTCCATTCTTTGTTTTTTGGTATCTTTTAGGGGTCAAGAAAGGCTTGAGCCACACCCAGATTGGTCTCTTTTAGGGGTTCTTTTCAAAATTTCCGATGAGCATCCCCGTCCGTTTCCAGTCAGTCTGTAATTATCACACATGTAATAATGACACCAAAAAATAAACTCACCATGTCCATCTGACAAAGTCTGGTTGTAATCCTTCATGTGGTTTTGTCTGTCTTGGACTGTTCTCTTTCTGATGTCTTCATCTGGCCATGAATATAATCTGACTAATTAAAATCAAAGTCTCTTCGAGATATCAATGTTTTTGCATGAAGTATGAGTCGAAGGTTTATCCTGTGCATTGTTCTTCGAACTTATCATTACAGTTTCTTTGAAGTTTAGTTTAACAATTTCCTATCTTCGCGGAGGAAATGCAGCCATATAATTTTGTCAAAAATGGCTCGTCGGCGCTGGGTATTTATACACATATTCCTTAACATTACACAAATAAACAGTGCAAATTTCACCGAGATCTGACAATTCTATACTTTAAAATTGCAAGGACCTTTCGAGGCAGTCGATTACGGCAGCGAAATTAGCAAATGAAACAGCAAAATATGCGTTCGACGCTTTGTTTTTGCGACGCCATATTTGAATTGTTATAGGTAGACCGCTGTTCAATGTGTTCAAGGCCGTATCGTTAAGATTGCTCCACGAAAAAGCACGAAAAAAAATACGGATATTTCCGACTACTGTCGGAGAAAACATTGCGCATATAATTGGGGCGTAAACAAATCGTTACACTCAAGCTGCGTTTTGTCTAGGCTCTGCGAGGGTCGGATATCAAGACCCAGGATTAAACAAAAGCCATATATACAGTGAATGCTTTCGAATTATATTTGAAGATTTTTGCTGTCTTTGACTGAAATTCCACTCGAACTGCGTAGATACGATCGCATGTTGTAAAGCCGATTCATGCAACATTGCTGTTAACGGCTCAACGCGAGGTCTCTAAAAGCTAAAAGAAGCCCCCATCTCTTGCATTTGTTTTAACTTCAATAATATCTTTGAAAAGAGCGAGTTTTTTGGTATGGTTTATTTTTGACGTTTGTAATTTTTTTTTTTTTTTGTAATGTAAGTGCTAGTGATTATTTATTCGTGTTTTAGTTACGCAATCCATTGTTTGTGCGACGCTTTTTATAGATCGCCTTTCAGACACACATGCGTTGAGATAAGAAAGCTGACATGTCACTTTTAAAATTGTTATATAACGTTTGTAAATGTGACAAGTCACGTTTTTTCCACAAGATCGCAAGTGATCACCCACAGCGGAAAGTAATCCCTTGAGAAATTAAAACAGTCCCTTGAGAAATTAAAAAAGTCCCTTGAGAGTTTACAAATATGTGGTTCCAAATCTTGTCCACATAACCCCTATTCTACCATTTTAGCTTGTAAACAAGCAAAAACGTCGAAAAAACAGTCTTAAGGTCATTTACATAACAAAAAAATTAGCATGGCTAGGATAAAAATGGCATGTGTACCAAAAAACGACTTTTCCCAACCCTTGAATTAATAGGAGAATAACAAGCCATCACTACTGCCATTAGAAAAAGAACCATAATTATTCCTTCACCCTTTTCTAGTCTTCAGCGAAAAAGGCAAAAAGATGCGCAACTCTTGTGTCACGTTCAGTCATGTTAAAATGAAAAAGTGGCATGCACACTAAGGCAGATGACTTAACTACCAAAAACAGGCTTTAAGAAAGTCTAATCAGTGTTGCGTTGTGTTACACTGATTTGCCAGTAGAATGTTGGTTTACTTGTCTTGCAGAAAATAGCAACTTGCAGGTTGTGCTTTTACACATAATTTTGAAAGGATATTTATGAAAACCCAATTGTTCTGAATAGTTTAAAATTCATGAACAGACTGAACATTCATTTAAAGCACTCACAGCCTGATGTTTCTTCGAATAAAAGTGTGTATTTACAGTGTATTAGCTTTGTTGCAATCAAATTTGATAACATGATGTGTTGCCTGTGGATATATAGTATCAGGGCTGTCATTAAGATTTCAGCAGCCATTGCATTTAAGTTATCACCCATAGCATTTCACTCTGTATACACCCGATCCCGGTAGTTCGAAAGCTGGATAACACTATCCACCGGATAAATTGCTATCCAGTGGATAGCGTAGTATGTTTTGCTAACACTTATCCGCTGTATAGCAATTTATCCAGTGGATAGCGTTATCCAGCTTTCGAACAACCGGGACCTGATTGAAGAAATGTTGACCTGTGAAGAAACTACATTGTGTAAATGAAGAACAATGTGACCCAAATGTTTAATGAGAAATCAGAAATAGTACCGATAATCACCTCCTGTGACAGAATGGAAATTATCATATGACAGGTTTCTTAAATCATGCTCTTAAATCTCTGAAAGAAAATATTGCCTTGATTATAAATAAATGGAATATTACTAAGCTTACCAATGCTGTCTATCCAAAATCCCATTCTGTCTTATCGTTCATGGTTTGAGCTTTTCACAGGTCAACGTTTCTTCAATTAGGTATATGCAAGTGTAACATAACACCGAATGAATCTTCACCTGACAGTCTGTAAAATCATATGAACTCAGCCTTAACAGGTGTTATGGGTTATGGAATTACCTGTTGGTTTAAAAATTCAATGCCACTTTCTCGTCCAATTTGGTTTTATGACACTCAAATGAAAACTCTTCTATAGCTGGCTTAGTGATTTTTGTAAGGGGAAAAGAGTACATGAAGGGGGGGGGGAGGTAAAGTTGCTAGGGATGAATCAAGGATGAAGGGGAGAGTGGGGTAGAACTGTAGAAATGCAAAAGACAATTCAGATAGCGTAAATTTCCGGTTATAAGGGGTTTTGTGTGGGCTTAGAAGCGGAGGGGCTTATATCTGGGGAGGGGGCGCTTATAAGCGGAATAAAAAAAAACTTTTCAAAACGAGCCACAGGAGTGTTGATCAAAATACGTTTTTAAGTTAAAAACACATACATAATAAAGCAACATTTAGCAGTGTTCAGTACTGTCATCTGGCACAGACGGGCTTATATCCGGATGTTTTTTTGTTTTTTTTGTTTCCAGATTGATGGGCCTATGCCCGGGGGGGGGGGGGGTTGTAAGTGGGAGGGCTTATAACTGGAATTTAATGTTATGTGTTTTAATTCATTTGAATTTGGAACACACTTCATTGTTAAGTAGTTTTGAGCTCTGCTTAAGAGTTTTGCAAAAAATTGTCAGACTTGTCGCATTTTTATACAAGCACGTGTTGAATTACGCAGAAGGATTGAATTAAGTATTCAGTTTTATATTCAAGCTTATATTATTAGTTAATTTTTTTGTACATAAGCATAAATCAAGTTCCTTAGAATCATTTCTTTAGTGCACTTAAACTCTCTAAGGTATATTAACGCTGTTTACTCACCAATAAAAGCTTTTAAGCTTTAAAAAGGTTGGCTTCGTGACCCGTTCGTGAGCGTCATGCTATTACACCAAGTTGAGCTTCCAAAATAGAGCGCCTTGCATGCCGTTCTCTCCAAACTTAACGTTCCAGGCGTTTAAAACTCACCAAAGGACTATATAAGACATGAAATCTGCATTCCAGAGTGGATAAATCACTGATAAATGGTTGGAAGTTTTCAAAATGTCCGCCATCTTTCTTTCCTGCATGCCTTGGCGCCAGTTTTTCACGCGGTCATGGGTCGGTTTGGGGTGGGGGAGGGGGGTTAGCGGAGGGGAATGCGTGTACACATCGGGGTGGAGGCGGGATGAAAAAATTGACTATCTGCGGATTTTTATTTATTTTTTACTTATTTATTTGCTTATTTATTTATTTATTTATTTATTTATTTATTCCTTCGTTCATGATCATGGAGCGATTGTTCGACGTCTTTTTACTTTTCCTCCAAATTAATTTAGCGCTTAATTTAGGTCGCTACTCTGTAGCTCATTAACCAATTCATATTTGCGCTAAAATGGGGATTTCCCAAATAATCCTTTGCGCGCAAAAAGGGGTGCGACCACGTGTCTATTGTGTGCAACTGTCAGAGTCACATCGATTTTAGTTCAGCTAAGAGGAAGAGCCCTATTGTTTAATACTGAAATATTCAGTTGCAAATTTCAGCCGATCTAAAATAGATGTGAACTTGACACTTTTACTCAATTAACAGGCGTTCACTCCCTCTCTAGCCCATACCCCTTTTGGAAAAGTTATTTTGAGTGAAATCTAAGCTGGCCAATCTTGTATGTGAAGCCTATTGTTTCAATGAAATCACCATAAGCAACCATAAGCCGATCTAGAAATGGTGTGACTTTGACGGTTGCGCACAAGAGGGGACTACGTGTCTTTGTGTGCAAGTGTCAAAGTCACACCTCTTTTAGATCGGCTAATATTTGCTGCTTTTCGATAGTTCATTATCCAATTCCTATTGTTTAAATATTAATGGTTTGATATTTCTGCTAAAATGGGGATTTCTCAAAAATTAGTTGCGCGCGAGAAAAGGCGTGACCACGTGTCTATTGTATAAAGGTGTCAAAGTCACATCTGTTTAAATCGTCTACTATTTGTGTTAACATTAAAACAATAAGGGTCCTCCTTAAAAATGGGCAGAGTTTGGGCGCTGTGTAGCTCATCGACCAAAACCTATTGTTTTTAATGTTCTTAGTTAAATATTTTTGCGGGGATTTGCCGGACATTTGTGTACGTGTTAAAATGGAGTGTGGCCACGAGTCTACAGTTTGTAAGTGTCAAATCAAACGTCTTGAATATCGATCGAAAAAAAGTTGGTGGTAGTATAAAGGTGGGGCACTCGCTCAAGCCCCCTCCCCTCCCCTGTCAGGTTTAGCTGCGCTTTAAAGCTTCCAACTTAAAAGAGAAAAGCAAACTATCTATTCAAGAACACTTCTATATCTTGTTATATTTGTGATATTTATTTTAAACTTTTAAGTAGTCCATTGCTAAGCTTTAATACACACATGAACAAAAATAATAATAATAATTATCATTTATATAACGCGAACTTCTATATAAATATTCAGTTGCGCTTGACAATGAGTTAAAAAATTAGAATTGAAATATATATTTACTTAAGAAAACTATTTACACTCTTTAAAAACTTTGTACACTATGCTATTTAAAAACTAATCAGACTAAAACGGAATGAAGATCTATTTAAAAGCTAAGTTAAAAAGATGAGTTTTAACGGCAGTTTTGAAATCGTCAAGTGTCTTTATATTGCGAATAACAGCTGGCAGTTTATTCCATTCCATTGGTGCAGCTGACTGGAATGCACGATCGCCGAGCGTAGATCGGTACTTAGTACTGGCATGGGTGGTACAAGTAACAGAGCCTTATTTGATGTTAGGAGTTAACTACATGTAGTTGTATTGCTAGTTTATGCTAACACTGTAAGAAATAAAAGTTTTAAAATCTAGATCTATTGAAGCTTAGCAAGGTCAAGTCTTTACGATTGTTATTGCACCGCTTTCTCTCGTGTGTCGCATGCTTTAATTAAGAAATAGAAAACATGTTCCGTGTTTCTATCGAGTTATAGAAACACGAGTGAAAGTTTGGGAGAACGAGAAATGCAGTGGGAACACGAGTCGATAGACGAGTGTTTCCACAGCCTTTTCGAGTTCTCCCAAACTTTCACGAGAGTTTCTATAACTCGATAGAAACACGGAAAACATGTTTTCTATTTCTTTTAGAAAACAGCACAAAGAAAATAACGCACATCAAAGTAATATTTAGCGCTTTATTTAACATCAAAACGTAGATTCTCTTCACCTCGCGGTTTTACGTCATGAACATAATCGACCAATCATGGTAAGAGAGTCGATGAACAGAAATAAATCAACTGTTCAACATTCACTTCAAGGCTAAAATTCACCGTTTTTGGCCAAACAAACAAAGAAAACAGGCCCCAAAGTTAACGTATTTATGAGAAATAACTAAGCCGATGGTTTAACTGAAGTCAAGTACTGGAAGGAGTCAAGAATTGTGGTTTTATTTCGCTTCATCGACCTAACCGAATGGTCAGCGTGGCCGAGCGGTTAGAGCGTTGGACTTGCAATGCGGAGTTCCCGGGTTCAAGTCCCGCCCTACCCGCTAGCTGAATTTGTTCTTGGTAGTCCCAAGCTCAGATTCTCGACCACGCTTGTAAATAGCCAGCTGGTTTGCCTCCGGCCATCTGGGATTCTTAACGTTGTTATGTTTATTTGATTTATTTGTTTCTTTCATTTGCTCGGTCCCACTAGCCTTTGTGCTATAAATACTGCCGAGGGTAAATAAAGGTTATTATTATTATTATTATTATTATTTGACGACCGACGCTGCCGATCGAGCGACTCGAACCTTGGAAGTGAAAGTGCATTATTTTTCTGTTAAAAGAAGTTTGACTCGGCATTCTGGACGAATATCTTGTCCTGTTGAGGAGTTGTGAATAGTTCTGAAGTGCTGCAAAGCCTAGAATGGAGTGAAGTTGCACCAATTCATATACTTCTTTGAAAGGTCAGCCGCTTCGATAATTTCTTTCACAGACTATTTTTGAATGTGTAGCGGGCTCTGTAAACATCTTACTCGCTTGTTTTCAAGTGTGCAAATATTTGTTTAGTCTTAACCTGGTTTTTGTCAGCTGTGACATTAAAATTTGGCACAATTCTTAGTTGTTATTTTTGCATTGCTTATTTCAGCGCCGTGAATATTGATTGCCGTGTCTACGACAACTGTCTGTGTCTCCATCGAGTTATAGAAACACAATTTTTTACCAATCAGCGCACGTATTTACTTTGTGCTATTTTCTAATCAATGTTAATAGCCTCAGTTTGTAGCTAAACCAAGTAAACTACTTCGAAAAATCTTAAACAGTTAAAGGGGCTTTGCCACGGATTTTACCAGATTTCTGAACAGCCAAGATTTTTATTTGTGTCGTAGGAAACCTAAAAATAATGGTCCATTTTTTATTACAAATTGCTCTATTAGTAAACTGAAACTGTCAACAAGCGCTTTTGGCCGCGGATGGCTCGGATAGAAATGGATTGCAATTTAAAAAATTAAGGCTTAACTTTTCAAGTTGTTTCGGCGCGTCTTCAAAAAATTGATACTTATTACCGTAGATTGTTTTCTATTCGCAAACATGTAAAGGTTATATCGTCCCTTAAATGTTCAAAGATAATGTGTTTTATGGGTTAAGTTGCCTACCACTAATTTCAGAACAGCCACTCAAAATCTGCGAAATCCCCGTGACATAGCCCCTTTAAGAAAAACAGGTTACCCGCGGGACCATCTCGTCATGCGCACAGCTTTACTAGAGCAGATGTACATTTAAGGGTGCTTTAGAAAAACCTTTAACAATTATCCAACGAAATCGCATGCAACATCGCCTGATACTTAGTCGAAAAGGCTGTGTCGGCTAAGTATCAAGGGGCTAACTACAAAAGGAGCACTCCGCTATTACCTTAAGGTTACTATTGTTTTACTGAGCATGATTTAGCGACTATTTAATTTAGCGATTTTCCAAGAATTTTGAAAAATTAGTGATATTGTGTAAACCAGTTTTTAATAAACATATTGCTAAGATGGAATTATATGTTCAGTAAAAGAACAAACGGCCTTATGTGCTACCCAACACTTGAAATTGAATGAACAACTGCATTGCCAGAAAGAACAAAGTTTCCGGCATCCATTTTTTCAAAGAATTTCTTAGTCGACTACACTGTTTAATTTTGTTTTCCTTTGGGGTGGACGGGGGGGGGGGATATTTAATTTTAACGAGTATTAAATTTGACGGAGACAAATTTTAGCGAGTATTAAATTTAGCGATTTCTGTCCAACTAGCTAAAATCGTTAATTAGTAGCTGCTAACAATAGCAACCTTAAGGTATCATGTTTATACTTTTACTACGTATTTTACAAAACTTTTAAAAACTACCCGTCTTACATTTCTCCTGATATCGTTTTTGCTCGAAGCATTTTAATTTAAATCAGGCAAATAATCGAGCAAACTCAATTGTCAAGTTATATTTATAGTGTTTACAACAAACAGGTGAGTCAAATCGGTTTCGTGTTTAAGTCTTCACTTGATGCAGCACTGATGATGTTACCTAAAAGAGAAAACAAAATACAATTGAGTAGTAAATAAACATACATATACACAGGGAAATTTTCCCTCCATTATAAATTATGCTACCAGGAAATCTCTTTGCTAGTTAAACTAAACCCTAAAATTTCTGGGTTCCAATAAATTTCCATAAACTAACACATTTTTGGTCTAGTTAAACCCTCGATTTTTGAACCTTCAGATATCTCGAACCGAAAGTCGTTAATTACCCTTCCTTCGTCGAAATCGTGATCATGAAATCTCACATTATCGAATCAGTTTTTGGTTCTAACAACTTACATAGATAGTTATAACAGTATCACAAAAAGATACTTGAAATTTTTAATTCCATCAATTAAAGTGCTGGATAGAAAATCTCTCATGAAAAAACGTGATACCTGTGTTAATTAATCTGTTGTTCAAGCACAAAGCTCTACTATAGGTTGTAACTTGCGAGGAAAAATATATATTTTTTCTTTTTTGAAACTTACTTTGTTTTCCAAAATCAAATGTGACGTTATCACCAATCAGCATAAAAGGTGCCCACTGTCTTACTTTAGGATAGCCGTTACATCTCATCCACTTCATGGCCTCGTAAAGAGATTCACTGGTGCTATCCCCACCAACAAGGTGCTCGTAGAAATGACTCATGAACTGCTCTGTTGCACTGTCTTCCAGGGCCCACAGTGCTACTAACACTGAGCGTGCACCAGATCCTAAGAATGCTCGAGCGATTCCAACAACTCCCTCGGCTCTTATCTGTCCACGTCCACTGTGACAACAGCTTAGTACTACCAGTTTAGCTCGCAGTTGAACTTTTGAAATGTCAGACATTGTCAATAAGTAGTCTTCCTCTCGTGGGATCCTGTTAAGAGGACGAATAGGGGCAAGGGCAATCTCTCCTCTGTCTGCATCGCCGTGTGCAGCGAAATGGATAAGACTCACTGAATTGATCACTTGAAGTACTGCTTGCTTAGTTGCTTGCTTTCCTAGCAACGGCTTGACACCAAGCTTTTCTCCTACCATGTTTGCTTCGCTTTCTGCACAAGGCAGTGGTGAAATGAATTTAAGACGTCCTTTGTAACGCACCCTACCAACATCAGGATTTCCCACTATCAGTGCACCAGTCTGACTGTGATAGTCTGCTGGGCTGTTCTGAATGAGCTCGAGAGTCGTCAAAGAAGGAACGACGCGGATCCTGAAAGTCTCTGACAAGCATTTTCCACTTTCATCAGGTAACGCGGCAAATGGAATATTGTATAAAGACCGTTCAGGAACAATAATGATTTCACGACCCTCTATTAAGTCCGCCACAGGAGCAATGACCAATTTGTAACACAGAGAAAGATTCCGTTGGAGGCTGTCCCGGTTATCTTTGACATCATTTCCAATTCGCGATGCTTCACGGATTTCTTCCTCACAAGGTTTCCGTTGAATATCGTTCAAAGATCGGTCTTCGCAATGTTCCTCTGGTAAAATGCCAAAACTTCTGAAGCGTTCGTTAGTAAAAAACTCGTCCAAATTCACGAGCAAACCCTCCTGAGCAATCACCTCTGTTCCATCCACTTCTCTGAAATTAACGTCTCTACTTGCCTTAAGAATCCACAAATATATATCGTGTTTGAAATAAGAGAAGTATAGGCAAGTACAACTAAGTTCTTTGTCCATGACATTTTCAATGCCAACCCATGATCGAGGATTAGCTGAGATTTGATTCTCCACGGAGTACTGAGCTGAAATTAAATCTGTCAGAGCTCTGGCCCGTAGAAGCTCTGAAACGTACAGAGCTCCCTTAGGATTTCCAACAGAACAATAGAATATAGTGAGTACCTGGTACGAATTACAATGTTCGTGAGAAAGAGATATCTTAAATTGATCGTTGTCTCGTAGAAAACCTCGCAAGTCCTCGCATTTCTGAATACTTGGAAGGAGATACGACAAAGCTTCTTGAACCTTTCCTGTTAGAACCATAAGAACTCCAAGATTGTGAAGCAATGTAAATTGTTTCTTAACGTGTCCAATCTCTTCGTATATTGTAAGCGCCCTCTTATAATAGTCTTCCGCCTCGACATATTCACCAAGGAGTTGAAAAAGAGTTCCAAGTTTTCTATAAATTGTGGCTTCTTCGTCTCTGGCGACAATTTCTTTTGTGATCGTAATTGACTTCTCTAGATATTCTCTAGCTTTCTCGTAGTCACCAATTGATTGAAACACAGATCCGAGGTGTCCGTAAACAACGGCTTCTCCTTTCTTGTCGCCAATTTCTTTACTGAGATCAAGTGCTTTCTGAAGATATTCGTTAGCCTTGGCATATTTACGAAGAGAAAGGAACACATTCCCGAGCTTTTCACAAGCAGCTAAGTCTCCTTTTCTGTCACCAATGTCTCTTGTGATCGCAAGTGCGTTCTCATAATATTCTTTCGCCTTGTCATACTCACCAACAGAATAAAACAAAAGTCCAAGGTTTACGTAACAGATGGCTTCTCGTTTTCTGTCGCCAATTTCTTTATGGATCGCAAGTGCTACCTCAAGGTACTCTTTCGCCATCTCATATTCTCCAAGTGATATAAGTACGGCTCCAAGGTTTACAGAACAAGAGGCTTCTCCTTTTCTGTCCCCTATTTCCTTTCTGATCATAAGTGCTTTCTGGTGATATTCTTTCGCCTTCCGAAATTCTCCCTCATAGTCAAACACAGTTCCAAGGTTTTCGTATGAGGCAGCTTCACCATCTCTGTCACCAATTTCTTTTTTCATCCCAAGTGCTCTCTCGTAATATTCTTTTGCCTTCTCATATTCGCCAAAAGATTGAAACA
Source organism: Oculina patagonica (assembly GCF_052425735.1). NCBI lineage: Eukaryota > Metazoa > Cnidaria > Anthozoa > Scleractinia > Oculinidae > Oculina > Oculina patagonica. The sequence continues at coordinate 20,400,217 of NC_135771.1, forward strand.
CCCTTCCAAGGTTTCCGTAACAGGAGGCTTCACGATCTCGGTCACCAATTTCTTTTGTAATAAGCAGTGCTTTCTCATAATATTCTTTCGCCTTCCAATATTCTCTAACACATTTAAACACCCTTCCAAGGTTTCCGTAACAGGAGGCTTCACCATCTCTATCACCAATTTCTTTTCTGATGGCAAGTGCTTTCATGTGATATTCTTTCGCCTTCTCATATTCTCGAACTGACTGATACACCTCGCCAAGGATTCCGTAACAGGTAGCTTCTCCATCTTTGTCACCAATTTCTGTACTGATTAGTAGTGCTTTCTCACTGTGTACTTTTGCTTCTTCGTACTTACTTTGACAAAAATACAATTTCGCTAGTATTTGGATTACCGTACATTCTTTTAGCCTGGGGCCGCATTCGCGAATAATTGGGAGGGTTTTTTTGGCGTATTTTATTGCATTCGTGTAATCCTCGATACGCAAGTACGCCAGTAACATTGTCGAGTACAGCTCGTGGTAAAGCAATTTAAATTTCTTCTTTCCTTTTATGAGTGGTGTGTTGTCGAGGATGAACAAACATTCTGTGCATAACTCGAAGGCTTTTGGAACTCGACAGGTCATGATAAGGAAACGGGCAACAATGAGGCCGATGGAGATGGTGTGCGTAATTTCATCCATATGTTGTTCATGTCAAGCACTTCTGTCAGAATAAAAAGAGAATGAAATTAATTTAAGTTAAAATTGTCTGTCAATTTTTGTAATAAGCGTTTCTTTACCGTTGCTGGATAAGTGCACTATATTTGAATGATCGTAGTTATGGCAGTGAGTCGCTAGCAGAAGCGAAAATACAAACCCATCAGAATGTTTGCTCTCAGGCCCTCCGAATGCTTCCGTTTTGCCGGCGACTTTGACAGTTTAGTTTTCTCTGGATTATAAGTGTGGGGGTCATAAACAGAATCATAAACTCTGCTTGCGGCTCCGTCGGTTTGATTTTTACTTGATTTGATTTTCATTCTGCTCTTTATACAACTCCGACTTCGACTCTGTTTATTGCTAGTGAAAACCAAGCTGTTGTCTTCTCGATTATTTACGCGACATTTCAGTTACAGTAAAAACCCGCGAGTAAGAACCTAATTTTTTTCCAGGTTAGCCTAAACAGGTTCTTACATAAGTGGTAGTTAACACAATTTAGGTTATTTAGGTTCTTAATAGGTTCTTATTTTCTGAGGAAAAAATTACATTGTTGCTAATAGAACTTTTAGTGATATTCAGCCTATTATTTGTATAAAATTTGCATACCACACAAGTGTTTATGTAAAAATGAAGCACTTTTCATTCGGATCATGACAATTTTATTTTCCCAAAAGTAAACATTTTTTAATCAATTTTAGAAAATAAGAACCTGTTTTCAAATTTTAGGCTAAATAGGTTCTTATAAAAATGGGGTATAATTTGCAAATTTTAACCTAACAGGTTCTTAAATGCTAGGTTCTTACACGCTGGTTTTTACTGTATTTACAGCAATGTTGTCAAGAGCCCCGCCACCCCTGATTAAACACGTGTTATAAAACTTAACGTACTTGTTGCTTTATAAAAAGACAAAACCGTAAATAAAGTTCAAATAAATCATAGTCACACAATTTCGGTACCGTCTGCGCATGTCTTAACAATGTAATTATGACTCAGTATGTTATCAACTTTCGAACCTTTCTTCTGTCTTGTGTTGTTGATATTGGAAAATAAGATCACTAGACCAACAGGTTCTCTCAGAGAAGCATTAAGTTTACATCATGCAACACTATATCTTTTCATGTTGAGGACTCTCGAATTTCATGGTAAAACGGCACGTGAATTTCGTCTTCGATTCTTCTATCTTCAAAACATAAAATCGTCAGAAAGTGAAATCAGGACTGTCACGTTCTCAGTCTCAATAATTGTTCGTCTTTAATCATGAAAAAGAAGTGCTATTTATATTGTCTTATTATTTAAGTAAAATTGTCTCGTTGAACAGCAACAAATAAATTAAAAAAAGTTAATTGCGCTTCTTTGGGTTTAGTGACTGTTGCTACCTTTTCAGTCTTGCATGAGTCCTTTATAGACTTTATTTGCGAGGCCAAACCATATAAACAATTCTGAACTTTAATTCATTGGTGTGAAATGTAGTATCGTGTGTAAAACTACAACTAACAGTAACTGATATTCGTTTAATTAAGGTGGCTCGACCCAGTTTTTTTCTAGCGATACCTAACAACTTTGAAACCCTGATACTTAAAGGGATTGATGTCAATGACAAAACTACTACATCACATGCATTACACATAGACTGAACTTCAATATGATATAATTTTTTTGGCGATCAGAATAAATATCACGTGGCAATGACGTCACAGAGGGTTTTGCTCTGAATCGATTTTTAGACGGTAACCGCATTTTCTCTCAAGATCCTCCACGCTACGTATACCTTGGGTGTTTGCCTTCATCTCAGTGGAGTTTGATCGAGATCTACAAGAGGAATTTTGAAATATCTTGGAATTTCTTTTTAGATGGTATAATTTATGCGTAAAATAAAGTCAAGACTTCATATAAAGAAATTTGCTTCGTTTTTATGTTTAATGAGAGGATTTAGCCCCCATTCCTTTTAGAAATGTCCCATATACTACATCCAAACCTTTAGAAGAAAGTAGACTTGCGCGATTTCGAAATATATGAAGTTATCTAAATCGGAGTAGAGCTCAATGTTTAGCTCTATTTACCATTTTTCCGCCTACTTTCGCAAAAAAGTGATTATTTCAAAAGCCCGTCGATGAATTTTTTCCAAAATTTTTCAGGGTGAAAAATAATCAGTACACCACACAATCCCTAAATTTCATGCTCATTGAAAATGTTTAAGGTTGTCTAAACTAAACGCAAAATTGAGTAAACATTGAAGCGATGTCGAAGTTTGAGATAATTTTGTGCTCTGGGATTTCCTTTTGTTTCGAGTTAAGCACAACATCGAATTCCTGTGCACCACGCGTGAAATGACTACGCTTGGCTACCTTCCAAAAGCTTTCCGAAATCTTTCCGAAATATGGAACAATGGAAAAGAAATTGTCACGCATTAGCTTTTCTTGTCGGGTCGACGTCTTAGCTGAGATAAAAGTTAAAAATGCCAAGAACAAGAAGATTAGGTTTTTTTCTCGTATTGAAGTGCTGCCACTTCTTTCAGTTGAACTTAGAAATACAACAAGTAAACAATATTTTCTAATAAATACTGGACGTCAGATTTAGCTTGCTTATAATACGTGAAGTCTATTTTCTGTCCGTTTTACTTTTTTAAATGACTGAGGAGGCATAAAAAAAATAACCGGCTTTGAGTTTGGTGTTGTGTGACTGCTTTCTTCAGTTGGAAATGTATTCATTCATCCATTATTGTTTACTTGAACTCGATGAGAATATTACCATATTCCGAACCATTTCGGAAAGCTTTCGGAGGGTAGCCAAGCGTGGTCATTACACGCGTGGTGCACAGGAATTCGATGTTGTGCTTAACTCGAAACAAAAGGAAATCCCAGAGCACAAAATTATCTCAAACTTCGACATCGCTTCAATGTTTACTCAATTAGACAACCTTAGACATTTTCAATGAGCATGAAATTTAGGGTTTGTGTGGTGTACTGATTATTTTTCACCCTGAAAAATTTTGGAAAAAATTCATCGACGGGTTTTTGAAATAATCGCTTTTTTGCGAAAGTAGGCGGGAAAATGGTAAATAGAGCTAAACATTGAGCTCTACTCCGATTTAGATAACTTCATATATTTCGAAATCGCGCAAGTCTACTTTCTTCTAAAGGTTTGGATGTAGTATATGGGACATTTCTAAAAGGAATGGGGGCTAAATCCTCTCATTAAACATAAAAACGAAGCAAATTTCTTTATATGAAGTCTTGACTTTATTTTACGCATAAATTATACCATCTAAAAAGAAATTCCAAGATATTTCAAAATTCCTCTTGTAGATTTCGATCAAACTCCACTGAGATGAAGGCAAACACCCAAGGTATACGTAGCGTGGAGGATCTCGAGAGAAAATGCGGTTACCGCCTAAAAATCGATTCAGAGCAAAACCCTCTGTGACGTCATTGCCACGTGACAGTCATTCTGATCGCCAAAAAATTTATATCATATTGAAGTTCAGTCTATGTGTAATGCATGTGATGTAGTAGTTTTGTCATTGACATCAATCCCTTTAAGTATCAGGGTTTCAAAGTTGTTAGGTATCGCTAGAAAAAAACTGGGTCGAGCCACCTTAACAGGGATCTTCGATCCCGTCAAAATCATGATGGCGATGTATTGGACACTTCTTACCTAGATTTGAATTTCGACTGGAATCTTCTAACATGCAACAGTATTGAGGAAAGAATTCTGAGTCGGTTTTGAGTCTCTGTTATCTCTAAGAGTTTTAAAACATATTTGGTTCAACTCACAAGATCAAGAAAATTAGCCTGACCTCACATAAGTTTGATTAAAATCTGGTCAGTTATACTCTCGAGTTGTGCAAGTATGTTTTCATACGTGTAATACTTCTGTTTTTTTAAAAGTAGTTCTGTAAATAAGAAACACAATTTTTTCCAGTCACCACTGATTAAACACGTGTTATAAAACTTACTGTTCTTTAGCTTGTTGCTTCATAAAAAGACAAAATCGTAAATAAAATTCAAATAAATCCCCGTCAGCAAAACAGTAATTTTCGTCTCACTTTTTACGTCGCTGTCAGTTATACTCGTCAATAATTGAAGTCACGAAACACAATTTCAGTGCCGTCTGCGCATGTCTTTACAATGTAACTATGACTCAGTATGTTATCAGCTTTCGAAACATTCTTCCGTCTTGTGTTGTTGATATTGGAAAATAAGATCACTGGACCAACAGGTCCTCTCAGAGAAGCATTATGTTTAATACTTCATACATCACTATATCTTTTCATGTCGAGGACTTTCGAATTTCATGGTAAAACGGCACATGAATTTCTTCTTCGATTCTTCGACCTTCAAAACATAAAATCGTCAGAAAGTGAAATCAGGCCAGTGTCATGTTCTCAGCCTCAATAATTGTTCGTCTTTAATCATGAAAAAGAAGTGCCCTGTATATTGTCTAATTATTTAAGTAAAATTGTCTCGTTGAACAGCAACAAATAAATTAAAAAAGTTAATTGCGTTTATTTGGGTTTAGTGAATGTTGCTACCTTTTCAGTCTTGCATGAGTCTTATAGACTTTATTTGCGAGGTAACCATATAAACAATTCTGACCTTTTATTGCTGTGAAATGTATATCGTGTTTAAAATATAAAACTGACAGTAAAATATGTGTTTGCTAAACAGTGAACTTCAACTGAATCAGTCCTTTCAAATCACGATGGTGTATTACTCGACACTTCTTACCTATCTTTCAATTTCGACAGTATTGAGGAGAAAAATCTGAGGTGGTTTTGAGTCTCAATTATACGTCAGAACATGTTTGGCTTAATGTAATTCCTGGGAAATAAAACTGCTCATAGATTTTCAACCAAACTTTTCCGGTTTGTTGTTTACCTTCATGGAAGTTAAATTTTGAAATAAATAGGGGGGGGGGGGGGTCACCGTATTCGTTTAGGAGTAGGAAGACCTTGTATATACCACATAATTCCTTAATAATTCCTTTGCGAGTACTGGAAAAGTACACGTTTTTGTTGATTATGTATTATTCTGCCATAGAAATTGATCTGTATTCATTCTTCAGAAATAATTTGATCCATACTCTCAAACTAAGAGAACAAAATGATAGGTCACCGTATTCGTTTACGAGAAAACGATGATTTATCTCTCTCGCGAGCCAAGCCGAATAGAAAAAAGCCGCCATTTTTTTTATGTGCGCGCGCTTACTACGCGTAACATTCTGCGCAGTAAGGATGCGCAATGCAATACTCACGCGGACGTCAGTAAGAAAATAAGTCTTGTTCTGTTCCCTTTGTAAAATGACAGCTGTGGGCATATTAGATTCATCCGATCACTACAATTCTAACCTTTATGTTATGCCAAAAAACACGAACAGCAGTGTTTAATCAAGGTTAAAAATTGGAGGCGTGGCCGAGAATTTTCAGACTGTGAGTGTTGAGGAACGAAATCTGAGTTGGTTTTGAGTCTGTGTTATTCGTCAGAGTTTAAGAAAGTCTTTGGCTTAACTCACGAGGTCTTAAGAAAATTAGTCTTGTCAGTGCTCACTTTGCAAAATGACAGGCACGGCGGGCATATTAGATTCATCCGATCTCTTACCTCCAGAAAGTGAAATTTTTACAAAGCAAATGTCATTTGATAGTGAAATTATTCGCAGTCTAACATCGTTATTGAATACTGTTTAGATTTCTCATACTTTGTTTTTAAAAAAGTAAATAATAACAAACTCAAGAATAAGATGTTTCAGATTTATTCAAGAGTAGTATGAACCATTGCCTAGGTGCAAATCAAATTCAGTTTGTACTCACCACTTCCCTTGTGCCGTGTGGAAAGAATACAAAAGTAGCAGCGGCAGTTAACAACAGGAACTTTGTCTGCAAGATAACCAAAAATAATCGCACCGGTTTATTTATGGCATCTTTAACCCACGCTTTATATCAGGGACGTGGCCAGCTTTTTAAAAGTTGTAGGCCCTGTCAATTGGCCCCGAAGGGTCGCTTTTTGAGGGGTTTGCGGCGGAAGAAGTTTTTTTGGATCAAGACCCACGAAAATGCTTTCTTCTTCACCTTCTGTGGATGTTGTGCGTATTCAGTCATAGCACCGATATTATAACATTTCATACGAAGGAATTGCGCCAGTTTTCACTCATTACAAAATAAACGCTGTCTGTTAACGGCGCATGTCATTGTACGTTTGTCTATCACCTGGATAGTCTTAAGGGTTCCCGGGTTTGCACTTGGGGTCAAGATGAGTCTTGATCTCATCCCGAAAGAGTAGTTGCGAAATATATAACGCTAAGGTACGTAACGAATTGCTTTCTATTTCATCTTGAAAGCGTTTCAGCCAAAATTATTTCTATCATACATTTTAAAAATACGAGTGGGTTGAAAAATTGGTAAGCCAGAACCTACGGATCTATAGGCAGGCTACGCCCCTGAAAACTTTATGAAATCAGGCAGGAAACTTAGAATGCTACGGTTTCAGATAATTCCTTTTATTATAACACTACTGCCTGTCTAAATTACACCAAACTATATGATATGGCGAGATATACTCTTGTGCGTTCCAATAGACAGAATAGATACACAAAAGTGAACAGGAACGGTTACACGAATTACCAATTCAATACTGAGAAAATTAATGACAAACTCTCGTGAAACACAACAAAACACCTACCTTTGCGAGGTCCTGCGAGATGCGTATTTCTAATAGTTACAAACGCTAGATCGGTTCCTGTCTTCTTATAAATGGAATAAACTTCGCCAATTAATTTGGATCAAAGCTTGGGTTAAATTTATAATTACTGTACGTACCGCTCTGTGAGAAGCCAAAATCAAAATGACAAAATCCACATTAGCCTGTGTCTTTTAAATTAAAAATGTGAACTCCCTTCAAAACTAACCATGACGCAAGTGATTATTAAATTTCCAACCATGACATCACCTTTCAATTTCGACTGGAGTCTTTTCAATACACTATGACAATAAAAGTATCAAATTTAAGGGAAGTAAATATGTAGGCTAATTGACATCTTCAGCACAGTAACTACACACGGCAATTTCCTCGAGTCCATATCTTAATCTCGTCACTGAGTTTGTGTCATTCAGGCGAGTTTGAGCAGTTTGACGTAGTGCTATTTTTGCATATTATATTATCTGTTATTGCTACACTTAGTCTCACATATCTCACTTTCCCCTGTGTTTCAGTTTTCTTCGAATTAATTCAAGTCACGACACAGAATCTTGTTTATGATACAATATTTTATCAGTATATGATGATCCTTCCCTTGCGTTTGTAGATATCTGGGGACATGTTTTTAAACTTCTTTGAATCCCTTCCCCTAAATATTTTAATATCAAGAGGCTAAAAGAAAATAGCAATCTTCTCGGTGTCGTTGTACTAAGAAAGAAATGGAAAAATTACAGGCATTTCAACAATAGCTCGACTTTAATTTACAAAACAATTTGCAACCTTACTCCTCCCTCCTTACTTTAGGGCCAGTGTGTCGCATTTGGATCCTGGGGGGAGGGTGGAAACGACAAAAGATGATGTAAAGGAGGTGTCCTTTATGAAAGTGACTAAGCCTTGATACTTATGGTCTCAACTTTGAGGAGGAGCCGATGGAGGGCTTGTTGGCGCGCCTCTGCTGATTAGCAGATATCGACTCGATGTCAAAAGTGTTTGGCTATGTCTACACAGCTAGTATTAGAGCGACTTTGTTATTATTTTCGTCTGACAGGCTCCGAGCCTAAATACATGGTGTTGTAATAACAGTAAGATGAGACATAAGCCGCAATTTTTCTCTTGTTTTTGCCTTCATTTTTAAACCATGTCAGGTATATTCACTGTTAGCTGTATTCAGCTGTACTCATTCTCAAAAAGAAATATAAATGCGGACCACAAATTCGTTCAAAATAATTCTTTATCATTTCATCAGTACTCATTACAGTTATTTTCTAAGGAAGTGCTTACATTGCTACAGTTGCTCAGCGGTCGCGGACGGCCGCCTTCGCGAGGTTCCCACTAAAGACGTTTGGGAAGAAAAATTTTATTATTTTGGAAAAGTTGTTGCGCTACGGGAGGTGGTCGAACAAAGAGGGTCGAGTGTATAAAACAAAATAAAAAAGATCCATGCAAGATTTCTCTTGATATCGTTCCTGCCTCGAGGCGTTTTCTGGAAAAAAAGCGAGCAAAACTGAGCAAAAGGCGATCTTCAAGTTACAATTATAGTGTTTACAACTCTACACTAGCGAGTAGTCTCTCAGCTGGGTCAAATCAGTTTTGTGATTTAGTTCTCACTTGATGGAGCACTGGTCACGTCACCTATATAAAAGACAACAACAACAAAAAAAAAATCAACATACCATAAATTATTCCTCCATTAAAAAAATGCTACCATATAATCTCTTAGTCAGTTATACCAAAGTCAATTTGAGATAAAAACCTATCGCCTTAATAAAAACGTCCGGTTGCAACGGCGATGTTACTAACATTACATCAAAAGCTAGACTATAAAATACCTGAGATCCAATAAAATGTCATAAACAAATATTTCTGGTACAGTAGAATCCCGCTTTTTTAAAAACTTTCGATTTCTCGAAATTCCCGATTACTTGGATCAAAAGGCGGTTCCCTTCTTTAGTCGAAGAATGCAATTCCACCTCACCCCCTCCCCCCGATTTTTCGCACAAATTTTCTTTTCTCTTGGAGGTCCCAGTAATCAGGGTTGTACTGTATCTTAACCACTGAGTTATCTTTTAAGGCGGGACCAAAACAAGGATTTAAAAGGACTTGCAATATGCCTAATGAAAAATTACAATGGGGACTTCCCTAAACTTTTTACATTTATACTTCCGTTGCTTACACAGCACAGATAGTATTTAAATAGTTCTAAATGAAAAACTCATATGAAATACATCAATGGCTACCAAAAATAAAGCCTGAATTATTATTATTATACAATATAATCTAATGTAGAAGGCTACACCTCAGTAAGTGGAGTCTCTGACAGAATCTTTTTCTTTTAAATGTTATATTTTTTTCTTTTAGAAACGTACTTCGATTTTCCAAAATCAAATGTCACGTTATCACCAATCAGCATAAAAGGTGCCCACTGTCTCACTTCAGAATAGCCGTTACATCTCATCCACTTCATGGCCTCGTGAAGAGATTCACTGGCGCTATCCCCACCAACAAGGTGCTCGTAGAAACGACTCATGAACTGCTCTGTTGCACTGTCTTCTAGGGCCCACAGTGCCACTAACACTGAGCGTGCACCAGATCCTAAAAATGCTCGAGCAATTCCAACAACTCCCTCGGTTCTAATCTGTCCACGCCCACTGTGACAACAGCTTAGTACTACTAGCTTAGCTCGCAGTTGAACTTTTGAAATGTCAGACATTGTCAATAAGTAGTCTTCTTCTCGTGGGATCCTGTTAGGAGTACGAAGAGGGGCAAGGGCAATTTCTTCTCTTTCTGCATCACCGTGTGCAGCAAAATGTACCAGACTCACTGAAGTTATCACTTGAAGTACTGCTTGCTTAGTTGCTTCTTGTCCCAGGAACGGCTTAACACCCAGCTTTTCCCCTATCATGTTTGCTTCGTTTTCTGCACAAGGCAGTGGTGAAATGAATTTAAGACGTCCCTTGTAGCGCACCTTACCAACATCAGGATTTCCCACTATCAGTGCACCAGTCTGACTGTGATAGTCCGCTGGGCTGTCCTGAATGAGTTTGAGAGTCGTCAAAGAAGGAACGACGCGGATCCTGAAAGACTCTGATAAGTATTTTCCACATTCATCAGGTAACGCGGCAAATGGAATGTTGTATATTGACCGTTCAGGAACAATGATGATTTCAGGACCCTCAATAAAGTCCACCACAGGAGCGATGATCAATTTGTGACAAATAGAAAGATTCCGTTTGAGGGTATCTTGGTTATCTTTACCGTCATTTCCAATTCGCGACGGTTCACGGATGTCTTCCTCATAAGGTTTCCGTTGAATATCTTTCAAAGATCGATCTTCGCATTGTTCGTCTGATAGAATGCCGAAACTTCTGAAGCGTTCGTTAGTAAAAAACTCGTCCAAATTTTCGATCAATTCCTCCCGAACAATCGTTTCTTTTCCATCCACCTTTCTGAAATGCACGACCCTTCTTGCTTTAGGAACCCACACAAATATGTCGTTATCAATATAAGAGAAGTAAAGGCAAGTACAACTAAGTTCTTTGTCCATGACACTTTCAATGCCAACCCATGATTGAGGATTAGCTGAGATTTGATTCTCCACGGAGTACTGAGCTGACATTAAATCTGCTAGAGCTCTGGCCCGAAGAAGCTCTGAAACGTACAAAGCTTCATTATGATTTCCATCGGCACAGAAGAATGCAGTGAGTACCCGGTAGGGATTGCCGTATTCGTGAGAAAAAGATATCTTAAATTGATCGTTTTGTCGTAAAAAACCTCGCAAGTCCTCGTGTTTCTGAATACTTGGAAGAAGATACCACAAAGCTTTCTGACTCTTTCCTGCTATAAGCATAATCCATCCAAGTTTGAAAAGGCATGCAGATTGTCTCTTAACGTCTCCAATCTCTTCGCTTATTGCAAGCGCCCTTTTATAATATTCTTCCGCCTCGACATATTCACCATGCAATTCAAAAACATTTCCAAGATTTGCGTAACTTGAGGCTTCTCCTTCCCTGTCGCCAATTTCTTTACTGATCGCCAGTGCCTTCTGTGGATATTCTCTAGCTTTCTCGTAGTCTCCAATAGATTTAAACACAACCCCAAGGTTTACGTAAACATTGGCTTCTCCATTTTTGTCACCAATTTCTTTACTGAGAGCAAGTGCTTTCTGAAGATATTCGTTAGCCTTGGCATATTTACCGAGAGATAGGAACACAGTACCCAGGCTTTCGCAAACACTTCCTTCTACTTTTCGGTCGCCAATTTCTCTTGTGATCACAACTGCTTTCTGGTAATAGTATTTGGCGTTAACATACTCACCAACAGATTTAAACACATGTCCAAGGTTTAAGTAAGAGGAGGCTTCTCCTTCTCTGTCGCCGATTTCTTTTTTGATCGCAAGTGCTTCCTCAAGATACCCTTTCGCCTTTTCATATTCTCCAAGTGATGTTAGTACGGTTCCAAGGCTTCCATAACAACAGGCTTCTCCGTTTCTGTCCCCTATTTCTTTTTTAATCACAAGTGCTTTCTCGTAATATTCTTTCGCATTCTGATATTTTCCAACACATTCAAACACAGTTCCAAGGTTTCCGTATGCAGTAGCTTCACCATCTCTGTTACCAATTTCTTTTTTCATCTTAAGTGCTCTCTCGTGACATTCTTTTGCTTTGTCATATTCGCCAACAGAATGAAACACCGTTCCAAGGTTTCCGTAACAGGAGGCTTCACCATTTCTGTCACCAATTTCTTTTCTGATGACAAGTGCTTTTATGTGATATTCTTTAGCCTTCTCATATTTTCCAACTGACCTATATACCTCTCCAAGATTTCCGTAACAGGAAGCTTCTCCATCTTTGTCGCCAATTTCTGTACTGATTAGTAGTGCTTTCTCGCTGTGCTCTTTTGCTTCTACGTACTTACTCTGACGAAGATACAATGACGCTAGTAATTGGTATACCCTACATTCTTCGAACCTGTCACCGCATTCGCGGGCAATGAAAAGAATTTTTGTAGCGTATTTTATTACATTTGTGTAATCATCGATACGCAGGAATGCCAGTAACACTGTCCAATATATCATCTTGTAAAGGAAATAAGATTTCTTCTCTTCTCTTATTAGTGGTGTGTTGTCGAGGATGAACAAACATTCTTTGCATAACTCGATGGCTTTTAGAACTCGACCGGTGTTGAGAAGAAAATGAGCAACAATGAGGCCGATAGAGATGGTTTGTATAATTTCATCTATGTTGTCCATGTCAAGCACTTCTGTCAGAATAAGAAGAGAATGAAATTGAAGTTAAACTAGTCCGTTTGTTTGAATTAGATTTACTGGAAAAAATCTTCTTGATGATAACATTAGTACATGTTGTATTTGAGTAGTGTACTGAATTTGAATGTTCGTAGTAAAGGCAGTTCGTATCCTATTTGGGACGGGTTAAAGACTATCTTAAAGTTTGATCTCAAAACTACATCGATCTCATCCAAATGTTTTACCGAATTTATCTATGCTGTGAAATAGAGTATTTTTTAGTAACTGCTTTGTAAACAGGTTTTATAAGCATTCCGAGTTTGACAACACCACAGTTATTGAGTGTGCTATTCTGACGAGGCAAGAAATATTCATTTCTCACTTATCCTGTGCCAGCGTCTGTGCTCAAGCATAGAAAGAAATTAGTCATCACGATTATTTAACCAATATTTTAATTATTTACAGCGTTATTAAAAGGTATTTTTCGTGTACTTTCCGTGACAAACATAATTCACAAAAGGCGAAAAGATGATTTGTTATTATCTCGAGATACGCCTAATGGCAACAAGGTTGTCATAGAAAAAAGTCAAAAGTCAAATAGGAATTAATTAAGCGCATGCATGAAATTTATTCGTACAAACGGCCTTAAAATGCCTCAAAAAACGACTGAATTATTCAATTTATCTTTTTACAGCACAACAATAAAAACAACTCGCGAGGTTTCTGTAAATGCTACCAGTTATGAAACTACGCTAATTAATTCTTGTTTACCTTTTTTCCTTTTCTATGACAAGGTTATTGCAATTAGGTGTCAATCTAAAAATTGGATGACGTTCACCTTCCTCATCGTTTTTCTTCAGTCAAGAGAGGATTTTCAGTAAAGTCAATCTAAAGACAAACCGACGAACACTGCTTCACTAAAAGACTATCCTACTAAAGGGAAGCATATTATTTTCTAATTTCAGTTTCTCACAGGCCTGTCACAATGTCACAAGTTTTGATTGAAATTTGGCCACTTGAACTCATGTGCAATTGTAGTTTTCATAGTCCTCTTTTAAATATAAATTAGAAACAATTTTTCAACCACTCCAGATCAAAACATCTGTGCAATTGTCTGGCGCGTTTACGGAGACGTTTCGTCCGTCATTGCTGAATGACGCTCACATGGCTGTTTGGTCACATGACCCATACAGAAACCCTAGAGGGTGTCAACTGCACTACGAATAACTCCTCCCAAATAAATGGCCGAGCGCTTTGCAGGGGACTGGGACTAGTTGTTTTAATGGCGTTTTTCTCAAAATCTACCCGTATGATCCCACCTCAAAATTTCAGAAATTACAAATTGGCTTTGATTAAACATTCATGCAAAATAAAATAAAAATCTGTAAGACAGAATTTGAGCTATTTTTTAAAGGAGCAAAATATCACATTTTCCTATTTTGCGAAAAATCTGTCTTACAGGTTTTTATTTTATCCTACATGAGTGTTGAATCAAAGCCAATTTGCAATTTCTGAAATTTTGAGGTGGGGTCATACGGGTAGATTTTGAGAAAAACGCTGTTAAAACAACTAGTGCCCAGTCCCCTCCTAAACACTCGGCCATTCATTTTGGCTCTTTATTGATTGTTTATTATCATTTTTAATGGTCAAATGTCGCATATGATGGCTATATGCTTTAAAAAACAGAAATAAGAGAAAGAAAGAAGGTTCCTAAATATTTTTAAAGACATTTAAAAGTTGGGCTCACTTACCCCCTCAAAACCGTATTAAGCCACCTTAAGTAGGATATGAGAGGTGACAGGCATATTGTCCTTTGCTGTCTGGCAGATATCCAAAGTGGTTGCCATGTTTCAACCTCAGAGCAGTCAGTCAAGACAAGTAGTGAGAAATATTTGACAATTTTGGTCAAGAAAATTGAGAAAATTTATGCAAGTATAAAATTTATTTATCGCCACTCTCGTGATCGCCTTGAGCGAATAATGTTTTAGCCTGTGTACAGCCGTCCGATCCCGCTCCCCTCAAAAAAATTGAGGGGAGCGGGACGGCTGTACACAGGCTAATAATGTTTTTGAAAAACAAAAAAAACAAAAAACAAAACAAAAAACGGGTCCACACACTGCACCGAAATCGGCTGTAAACGGCTGTTCGCTTTCCCCAATTTTACTCGTCAGTATACTGTGTCATGAGACGGCCAAAAGGGGCCTTATGGGTCACGAACTCGCGTGTGTCGCGCGCGAGCTTCGTGAAAGCTCCCAGCACTCTTTGCAAGGACAGTTTCGCCGCCATATTGGAACCGCTTGCAGTATAAAATCCCTTACTCTAAGGTTAGGAATTTAGCGTGGTTCCTTATTCCTGTTGTCATCCTTTAATCTTAAAAGTGATTTACTATTGATCATTATGTATCATATTTTCTATATTCGCTGTTATTTCACCAACAGCTGGAGGGCAAGAGTTGAGTTGCACTGTCCGCGTGCAAGAAGTGTTGACGTTTTGGCAGCTCGGAGACGCGCAGGTAAGCTTTTATAAAGGAAAATTTAGATCTAAATTTACTTTATTTAGGGAGCTGACTGTGTTAATACGGGTTTCTTTCCCTTGTTGAGTGTTGTCCAGGGTAACTAAGCTTTCTTTGCTATGTTTGAGAAGTGTCTTTCGACGCCGCCATTATTGTTGTCCGTTTACTAAGGGGGTAGGGGATAGGTGGGTGGCGTGAGTGGTGGTGGTGGTGTGGGAGGGGGGTGGGGTCCTTTGGGTCCTTTGGGGTTACTCCCATATATAATCTGATTATGAGCTGTTTAGGTACTGTATGTGCGGCTGTGAAGGGTATGGTTTTGAAGCAGTTTAGTCCTGGATATGGGCATAGAAATCAGAGAGTTTGGTCTAGAATAGGGTATCATTTTCCAGGAAAGTAATCAGTGGTTTGAGGAATTAAGTCCAAAATTGTAATAGAATTTCCTAATTTATGTAGATAAAATCATTGGGCTACATGTACTGTACATGTATGTTGTTGACAGATTGCTTCCCACTAAAAACACTTATTGTGATGCAGTTCTTAAAAAGGCAAGTCTGGGATAGGGTAGGGATGTTTGGTGTCTTGTCAAGTATACCTGGTACGAGGCATGAATACGAGGTGTTTTAGGATAAACAACATAACAAGGGTTACAAAATTAGCTGAACGTGGTCTGGTGTAAGGTAATGGTATTAGAGTCCCAGCTGCATATCACCGCTAGAAACCCTCCCCGCTAGAAACCCTCCCCTCCCTTAGCCTGTTCCAGGCTCTCGGTTTGTGGGGAAGAGCGAAAGAAGCGGGCGAGCGCGGAAAAGACGAGCGGGGAAGAAGGCGAGTGAGGGCGGGAGAGCCTGTAAGAATTTCTTTAACGACCCTCTGCCGGTATAGCAGGAGCTGCTATACCCTCTGATTGGTTGATTTTGACAGTAATGTCAACACCTCGAAACAAGTGTCAGTCAGAAAGATAGCGAATGTGGTCTGCGCGTGTGATTTTGGGGAAGCCGAAATGTGTTCCATTTAGAAGGTTGTCTTCAAGAATTTCCTGATATTCAAACGCTTAGAAAGGAGCAAGAAATCTGCCTTGTAAACCAAGCTCGTGGAAAAGACGTTTTCTCTATTTTGCCAACCGGATTCGGGAAAAGTTTAACCTTTCAGCTCTTTCCACGACAACTGCGATGAAATCGGAAATATGTTCCTTTGTAGTGGTCTCTCCTTTGGTTTCAGCGATGCAGGACCAAGTTGAGCAGCTGAAACAGATTGGATTTTCGGCGGAAATGAACCATATAGTGGCATATACAACACGTAAAACAGGCAACAGGCTTGCGCGTGCAAGATATGAAATCAAAATTTGAATCATGCGGTGCGAGAATGAACACAACGAACACGAACAAACAGGAAACCATGCTTCCCTGACCTATGACCTCGCACGAGAAATTGGAGAACGTGAAAAGTGGGCAGCAGAGGGTCGTTAAAAAAATTCTTACAGGCTCTCCCGCCCTCGCTCGCCTTCTTCCCCGCTCGTCTTTTCCGCGCTCGCCCGCTTTTTCCGCTCTTCCCCACAAACCGAGAGCCTGGAACAGGCTACCCCTCCCTGTGTAATCCTCTATGGTCAGTGTAGAACAACTTGACATTATAAGAAAATATTATAATTGAAATCCTTAATAGTTATTCATTTTATTTATTTCATTTCAGATTCCATCATTGTTGCCAGGAGCTTGATTGCTGTTAAGCTTGAAACAAAAACTGTCAGCTCAGTGATCTCAGTTTCTCAGGTATGGAAATCCTTTAACTTTTTATTTGTAATATAATGTAAATACTGCATGCATGTTTGTTATGGTGGCTTACTACATTTTCATTTGCAGTACATAAAGTTTGTTTTTATGACATGATTTTTTTTGTGGCATCACCAATTGGCATCAGTATCACTACATGTATATCCAACAAAAACAAGTAGTTTGATTGCACATGGTATTATGTCATGAAATCTATAAGGCAATGCAGTGTTTTTACGATGTACATGGGGCTTGCAAAAAGAGCTGTCCGCAGGGTGAGAGGAAAATAGACAAGAAGGTTGGAGAGCTTAAAACTGAGTGTAATCATGTACGTGACCATTCTAGCTCTGGGTGGTAAAAAACTGTTGAGTAGGAAGGGCCACTGTGTTCGAATTTGATGCTGTTATTAACCCATTGATGCCTGAAGGTTTCATAGCGCAACCACCCCTAAATACCTGACTTTTTTACTGCATTGAATGCAACTGTACAAGTGGAAAAAATAAACCGCATGCACAGTAAATTCAGACAAACAATAAGTTTCTGAGGTAAACTTTTATTAAAACTAAACATGTTGAGAGACCAATTTATGACTAAACGAGATTATCAGCCTTGATAAATTGATCCCAAACCTACATGCACCTCTATGCGTCATTTTGTAGCTTGCAAAAACACAGAGACTTAATGTACAAATTCTTAAGAAAAAATTTATTGTAATATAGTCTGGTAAAAGAAACATTCTCAATCTGTGCAACTGACACTGTCATTAATTCAATAGCACTGAGCTTTTTGCTTGGTGCAGAAAAGAGGTAATTCAAAATGATAAAATTATTTTCAAATCACGGCGGCATGAAAAAGCATTAAAAATGCTTTAAAAGCTAGCACCGCTTTATATGCCTTCCTTTACTATTAATTTTAATAAACATACTCTTTTGTATATTCTGAAGCACTGTAACAGTTGTAATTTTCTAAATTGATACATGTAGACACAATTCAAAACAAAGTGGAGCTAAACAATGAAGAAGCAAGTCTCCTGAAAGATAGATATCAGATAAACACTTGTGCATCAAATCTGTTCAACTTTGTAAGCCTAAAATTCTGGACTCAAGATGGGTAAATGAGAGAAACTTGAAAGCAACTTTGTTTAGAATTTATTTTTAGTTAAGATGAAGCCAAGAAATCTTATCACAAGCGTCAAAGTATTGAACTTTTTCAAGCCATGCTGTTCTGATAATTTTCAAACAAATTTCCTCCATAGAAAAAAATAGCCATGGGGAAAAATTAAAAAAAATCTAGCCTTGAAAAAAAAAAAAAAATTTGCGCAGAAAAATAGCCAATGGAATTTCTGGCTGCAAATTGCAGATGTCTCTCTTTGCGTTTTGCACATACCTTATTACATGAAATTTTCGCGACACGTTAGTTTCACAATTTTGAGGTGCACATATTTCGCGACACTTAAATTTCATGATTTTGCGAAAATTTGGGTTTTGAATCACTTTGAGGAAGAAACAATTAATATTTCCTGGGCAATATTATTTTACATGTCCTTGAATTAAATAAAACGACTTTATCAATGGACACTACCGTCAAAATTACCAAAAATGCAACGGCAGGACTAAATGCCAATGGTATAAACAACAGAGCAGTTCTCACAATGGCCACAAGCAGTTCAAGGTTGTACGTGAATTATTGTTTGAGTCAATTGACCACAACATCCATTAACATTGAAAATTCCTTTCTTTTAATGGTACTTTACTCATTCTTTCTTGATTATTGGCATAATGTAAGTCACTTAATTTTCGCGTCATGTTATGTTCGCGACACTTATTGTTCGCGTCACTTTAATTTCGCGAATTTTTTTCAATCGCAAAATAAACGTGTTGCGAAAATTTCATGTAATAAGGTAGTAGTAGCAGGAGCAAATGAGTGACGGCTGATTCCCAAGCTAGGATCAAATGTGAAGAAAGAGATATCTTAAAAATTTTTATTATATATAATCATAAGTGTTTTACCTGTAGAACTATTCTCAGTAAGGGAAATAAAACAATCGTGCCAATTCCGCCTCTCTTAAGCAGAAACCATCAAGAAGTTGTCAAAAAAATTATCAAACATTTTATCAGATGGCAACGATATGGCACATACACTGTAGCACTGTAAGCTTTTTCAAGCCTCCTTGTGCTTTAGTTATTAACCGTGCTCTGCCGGTTCATAATCTGGCCGGCGTTTTTTCGTTTTTTGTAGTTTTTTTGTCGGTAAATCGTTCCAGACCCAAGCGGCCCAGCCGGCTCCTTTGTCACGGTCATGCAAGATTTGATGACTGCTTGGACATGTCCAAGCTATTTAAAAACTACCACTATGTCAGACCCATGCCATGCGATCACTCGCCTGTAGCTATAAATAATCATTCACCTATTTTAAATATATTTACGAACACTCTGCGCTCTGTGTGAAATAGTTATTTTTGTGTTATTTTGGCGTTTGGCTCGGAGCGAGTACAAGTTGTACAATTTACCCGGAATGTGTTGAACATTGCAAAACAAC
This sequence comes from Oculina patagonica, assembly GCF_052425735.1. Classification (NCBI taxonomy): domain Eukaryota; kingdom Metazoa; phylum Cnidaria; class Anthozoa; order Scleractinia; family Oculinidae; genus Oculina; species Oculina patagonica. The sequence continues at coordinate 20,419,649 of NC_135771.1, forward strand.
GACTTGTTTTCGGGATATTCCAATTTTTGTTTTGAGTTTATTCTTGGAATCGAAACGTATATTGCAAGCTCAGCAAGAATGTGTCAAGGCACGGGATACATGTCATCGCGCCAGGGGAATTACCTGCGCAGGCAAGTATGCCCTATTTACAGCTAATTCGAGAAAGTTGTCGGAAAGACCTCTGGTGAAATGGACTTCTTTTAATGCCATTCATGAACTGGTTTGGGTTTATTTTATTGAACATTCGGAACAGAATAAATATTTGCATGCGTAAGCAGGCATTTCTCCGGCCAGTCGTGCTGAAGGAAATTCATGTCACGCACTCTGTGACTGACCCAAACACAACTTGTGTGTTTCTCAAGTGACTGCTTTTCTAAAGATTTTTTACTGTGCGGCGCCTGAGGTGGTTAAACACTAACCGCAAGGTTGAAAACTGCTTGCAGATTCCTGTTATTTAAGGAGACTCAGCTGTATTGTTCACCATTTAAAATCAGTCTTAATAGCATGCACGTATGTACAAGTAATAATTTATTGCTTTCACTCAGTTTCAAATTTTACTTTACAGTAGAACTTTTGCCTCAACACCAAACATTTAATTATCTTATTGCGTGACAGTTTGTGAAAAGAAAAGATTGTCATGCTTTGTCCTTAGTAGCATTTTGATTAACATAAAGTTCAATTCCACAAGGCCTGGACATACGTGTACATTACAATCATGTAACTTGCTCACATGAAACTGTAGTAAGCCACCTTAAATTCATGTCTATTCAATTTACATGTATACTATTGATAATAGATTCTGGGGTCTAGTAATGCTAGTACTGATCTCAAGATGGTGTAACTACTATTCCTTATGGATAGAGTCTTGCCCCAAAGGATTCCTCCTCGGGTTTTGGCAAAACCCTACAGGGGCAAAAGCTGCTCCTGTAGATGACGTGTCACATAAAATGTCGCAAAAATTGCATCAGCATATGTGGTCCCCTATCTTAAATCTCCCACTGCGCACTGTACATGCGTGTCCGAGGTCATTAACTGGCACACCAAACTTTGGACTGCTGACAAATAATTTTGTAGTGTCGTCTATGCAATCAAATAATTATGCAGTCAGGTATTTGTGACATAAAAATTCCCTGTTTAAACCCGGCTTAAGCTAACAGTTTGTTGCTGCTTATTTATTATTTATATGCACTAGGCACAAGATAATCATTTTGTCTGAATTTATTATTTCTTCTTTACAAACAGGTGGAGGCAAGCTGTCTCAGGACAAGGAGATGATTATCATCCATTAGAATAATTTATTCCAGTTGATGAATTTATTGCAATCCAGGAGTCAGGTAAACACTTGTGTTCTTATGCATTGATCAAATCCAAACTTAACCTGGTTCCTTCAAGGGCATCCCTGCAGAGCATTGTAGCCCAGAAAACAGTCAGGTTTAATTTAGTTTTTCAGGGTATTACTGGTATTGATCCAAAAAAATTGGAAAATCCATAGAAAGGTAAAATTATTATTAAAATTTCCTTTTTTGTTCTTCACAGTAACAACTTACTCTAAACTACTGTAACATCGTTTGACTGACAAACCACTACACATTCAACAACTACAATGTAGCTGACTCCAGATGTACTGCAACACAATAACATGACCACAACCAATACTATCGACTTGTGGACATACTTTCTTCACGTGCTTGACAAAGCTATTACTGACACACATTTGACTAAACCTTAACTGGAATACTCTGAACTACTGTAACATCATTTGACTGACAAACCAGTACACATTCAACAACCAGCTGACTCCAGATGTACTGCAACACAATAACATGACCACAACATTAATGCCATTGACTTGTGGCACTTTCTTCATGTGCTTGACAAACCTTTTACTGACACAAATTTGACTAAACCTTAACTGAAATATTTCTCTCTATGACTTCTCTATCACTCTATGACTTCTTCTCAAATCTAGTACCAAAAACCAATTTTTCCCACACTGCCCCCTCCCCCCCATTCCTTCTTTGCCCAGGTTAAGAAAGTTTGGATTTGATCATTGCATTGCATGACGTAAACCAAGTTCTGCTTTTGACCACAGACATGCTTTGTAATAATTGATATTTTTTTGAAATATAACTGTCAGCTTATCAAAATTTTCAAACATTTTGAAAGTGGATGCATTATGTTCATATCGGTTTGTATTCTACATCATACCTAATTATCATTTACTGTATTTCCTCTGTTAACCTTCATAGGGGCTTCACTGTATTAAAAAAAGTTCTAAATTTGATACCGAGGGGACAACCTCGTTCCTAGGGTCTCTGGGAACGAGGTTGCCGAGGGGAAACTTTTCAGAGGGTTCCACATGACTGTATTAGGGGAAAAATTGATAGGGTTAAAAATAGATTGGCATCAGGGTTTGGGAGACCCTGGTAGTTTGCAAGTTCGCTGCCCATACCCCCTCTCCCCCACCCCCACGGGCAACTCTCAGATATAATCCAACCAAGAATTGATAGGAAGAAAAAATAGGCTGGCATGGGGGTTTGGGAGACCTTAGTAGGTTGCAAGTTCGCTGCCAATACCCCCCTCCTCCCCACTGGTGCCCCCAGTTAAAATCCAAACACTAATTATCAAAGGATGAAAAATTGATGGACATGGGGGTAGGGATAAAAAATATGTTAGCGCGGGGGTTGGGGAGACCTTAGAAGATTGCAATTTTGCTGCTAATACCCCCCCCCCCCCCAGCCAACCCACCGGTGCCCCCACATCAAATGCAAACAAGAATTGATAGGGATGAAAAATAGATTGGTATAGGGGTACGAATAAAAAATAGATTGGCATGGGGGTTGGGGAGAGCTAAGTAGATTGCAGGTTCGCTGCAAAAGTTAATACACCCAACCCTCTCTCTCTGTCTCTCTCACCCCCACTGCTACCTCTCAGTTGAAATCCAAACAAGAATTGATAGTGATAAAAAATAGATCAGCATGGTGGCAGTGATGAAAAATTTTGATTAGCATGGGGGGGGGGGGGGATGAAAAAAAGATTAGCATGGGGGAGGGATTAAAATAGACTAGCAGCCCTCTCCTCTCCTCCCCTTTGGCATCCCCCACATCAAATCCAAACAAGAATTGATAGGGATGAAAAATAGATTGGCATGGTGGTACCGATGATTAGCTTGGGGGGGGGGGGGTGAAAAATAGATTAGCATGGGGGAGGGATTAAAATAGACTAGCAGCCCTCTCCTCTCCTCCCCTTTGGCATCCCCCAGATCAAATCCAAACAAGAATTGATAGAGATGAAAAATAGATTGGCATGGTGGTACCGATGATTAGCTTGGGGGGGGGGGGGGGTGAAAAATAGATTAGCATGGGGGAGGGATTAAAATAGACTAGCAGCCCTCTTCTCTCCTCCCCTTTGGCATCCCCCAGATCAAATCCAAACAGGAATTGATAGGGATGAAAAATAGATTTGCATGGTGGTACCGATGATTAGCTTGGGGGCGGGGATGAAAAATAGATTAGCATGGGGGAGGGATTAAATAGACTAGCAGCCCTGTCCCCTCCTCCTCTTTGGCACCCCCCAAATCAAATCCAGACAATAATTGATAGAGATGAAAAATAGATTGGCATGGTGGTACCGATGATTTAGCATGGGGGCGGGAATGAAAAATAGATTGGCATGGGGGTTGGGAAGACCTTAGTAGATTGCAAGCTTGCTACTTATACACCCCCCTCCCACCCGATGGGACCCCCCCCCCCCCCCCCCGATCAAATCCAAATGAGAATTGATTAAGGGATAAAAAAAGTAGATTGGCATGGGTGTAGGGATGAAAAATAGAATGACGTGGGGGCTAGGGAGACCAAAGTAAATTGCAATTCCCCTCCCCCTCTTCTCGCACCCCCAGATCAAATCCAAAGAAGAATTGATAGGAAAATTGATTGGCATAGGGGCTGGGGAGACCTTGGCAGGTTGCAATTTCTCTCCTTATACCCCTCTCGCCCCCACTGGCACCCCGCAGATTAAATCCAAACAAGAATTGGTAAGCATAAAAAAATAGGTTGACATGGGATGAGGGATGTAAAATAGTTTGGCATGGATGTTGGGACGACCTTAGTATATGGCAATACTCCTCTCCCCCCACCCCCACGGGCGCTTCCCAGATCAAATCCTAAGGAGAATTGATAGGGATGAAAAATAGATTGACATTGGATGAGGGATGAGAAATAGTTTGGCATGGGGATTGGGACGACCTTAGTATATGGCAATACTCCTCTCCCTCACCCCCATGGGCGCTCCCCAGATCAAATCCAAAGAAGAATTTAAAGGGATGAAAAATAGTTTGGCATGGGGGTTAGGGAGACCTTATTAGGTTGCAAGTTTTGTGCCCACACCCCTCTTCCCCTCCCCCCCACTGGCACCTGAGATCAAATCCAAATAAGAATTGATAGGGATGAAAAATAGGTTGACATGCGATGAGGGATGAGAAATAGTTTAGCATGGGGGTTGGGACGACCTTAGTATATGGCAATACTCCTCTCCCCCCACCCCCACGGGCCCCCCACGGATCAAATCCAAAGAATAATTTATAGGGATGAAAAATTAGATTGGCATGGGGGTTGGGACGACCTTATCAGGTTGCAAGTTCGGTGCCCACACCCCTCTTTCCCTCCCCCGTCTCCCACTGGCACCTGAGATCAAATCCAAATAAGAATTGATAGGGATGAAAAATAGGTTGACATGGGATGAGGGATGAGAAATAGTTTGGCATGGGGGTTGGGACGACCTTAGTATATAACAAGTTAGCTGCCAATGCACCCACCCTCCCCCACTCCCCTCCTTGCCACCTAGACTGCCAGTCTGTAGGTACAGTGAAATTGGATGGGTTGTTTGTTGTGGGGCTTAATAGAGGTGGAGGCTACATTGAGGAAATACAGTAATTATGGTTTTAAAAAAAAACTAAAAAGTAGATAAAATTTTCGTTTGTTGTCTTTTGTTATTTATTTTCGAGCAACTTCTTCATCATCAATTACTTTGAAAAGAGAATATAAAGGGTTTGTTCTAATTAAGATAAATATGACAGCAAAAAAAATACCTTTTAGCTTCTTTTGAATTGAAATGAAAACTATGCAGTTCAGTTCCTTACATAAATTATTTCAAACATTACTGTCAGAAAGTCAAGAATATTGCTTGGCAAATTTACATGTAAAACCGAGCAGACTGCATGTCAATTAAGCATCTGGCTGTTTATGTCTGCCTATCGATTTTTTTTTCTAACTATCGAGCACATGGTTCTCTAGACAACTTAAATATAATTAAAGGTTTCACCTTTATGCACTAAAAATTACAGTTCTAAGCAATTCTTAGTTGCTTAAAATTTTTATTCCAAAAATAATGTTTGCCATCTTTTTCTGTGTACATAATTCATGTTACACAAAGGTCTCCCACTTTCGAAATTGATAATTTTTTTTTTTCATGTGCGTCTTATGTCTGTTTGGCTATATGCATGTCTGTGGTTCTTGTAGTTACTATACAGTGGCCCATGTGTACAAATAATGACTTCTAAATTCCTTAACACTTATACCTTCAGCTTGAGTTTCAAAAAGTTTTGAAATTTTTCCCAAAGAATGCAATTCGGGAGCAAGGTACTTTTGAACAATTTTGCTAGAACTACTAAAATGAGTTTTTGTTTGTGTGCATTGGGTCAAATTATTGACAATTAAGAAAAAGTTCTTAGTGTTTTGATTCTACTTTTGGTTCAAATATCAAAAGTTCTATTTTTTTAATGTTTTACTAAATTCTCACTACATGTACTTCAAAATGTGCATTATTGACTAACTTGTGCAGAAAATAAAATTGTCTTTTTCTTGCGTTACATGTTTTCAATAGTTTTTAAGGGTGGTTTTTTTTTTCCGAGCCAAGAATGTCAAATCTTTAATACTTCAAAGAAATTTTCGTTTTTATTCCTGCTAAATTCTCATTACTCAATTGAATGAATTATTGATGAACTTATGCCAAAAGAAAGCACAGAGAAAGCAAACAAAACAACCAAGTTTGTTATTCAACAGAGGAATTTTAAACAGTCATTGTTTAAAACTTTTATGGAGATTTAGTTTAAATTACCAGTATTTTTTGGTAACTTTAGCTGAAGGTATCTGTGTAAGTGACTTAAAGAATTGATATTTGTTGTCTTTATTCAATTTAGCTAAAATTTCCCAAATTATTTAATAAATTCTCAAGAGCTAACCAGAAACTCAATAGAATATTTATGTCTAATTTTGGCTTAAGTTTTGTAAATTCTATTTTGACGAACATGGGCCATTGTACAAAAGCAATGTCTGTTATATCTCTTAAACACAAAGTCGCATTATAAAAGGTGTTGCCTTCTCTAGTCTTGATACAGTTAATTCTTTAGTTAATATTTGCAGATTGGCTGCAAAATTGAAAAAGAAAACACTTCTTTGCATCTTGAAAATTACTATCAACAAACATTTCCCCTTTTTGTCGTGTCAGTCTTTTTTTTCGGTAACACTATTTGTAGTGCGCCTTTTTGTTTATTACCTCATTTTATTGTTATATTTGTAAGCTACAAAAGGTGCTTAGCTGCTCAGATTGAAAATTGTTTTTTTTCGGATTATTTGTTTCTGTATTATTTTATCGATTGAAGCGTCAAAATGTCAAACAGGATTGGCATTTAAACTGAAGATAAGATATCAAAAGCGCAATTTTGTTATTAACTTGCGCGCGTGTTTTTGTGTGTGTAAATTAGCATGTTTTCGCACGATTTTTTGTTAAGAGAAACAGTGAATTGTACAGCGCAAATTCATATCTTTTTCAAGCATGCAGTGTTAGGCTATAGTCCCTGAAAAAGCTGCTTATATTTTCTCAATTTAAATCGACGATCCTAATTTGGTAGTTTTATTCTATGCGTTATCATTTCAATCGATTCTCTTGCCATGTGCGTTCAGCCAAATTTAGCGTGACATGGCGTTGTGTGACAGTTGAAAATTTGAATCCGGGGAGGGCAGTTATATTAAAACTTCACTTCAATCTTGAGCAACTTAGTACAGTTTGTAACTTGTAAATACAACAGCAAAACACGGTAGAGGTAACGTGAAGCTTTTAAAACAGACATTGCTTATTTTAATTGTTGTATTTTTAAAAGCAGAACTTGGTTTGTAGTCCTGTTATATGGTGTAATCTTTCATGCAACTGGTCGCAATATTCTCGAAGGCGGCGTGACAAGTGTGTTCCGTGAAACATTGCGCTGTGTAACATGCCGGGCAGAAGACAAAATTTCTTACGAGACAGTTCGCTTTAGCGGTTGAAGAAAGTTGAATTAAGTTCTTCTTTCTGCAGCCGCTGAAGCGTCTTGTTTTGTAAGGGTTTAACTTTTGCGCGGCATGTTACACGGTTCAATGTTTCATTTAACTTGTCACGCCGTCTTCGAGAAGATTGTGGGACAAGTTGCGTGACAGATAACACTGTACAGCAGGACTTTGTCATGAACACAAGTGTTTACCTGGTTTGTTAGGGTGGATTGCTGGTAAAAACGACAACACAAAAACTGCCTCTTTGTCTCTTTATTTTCGTTTTATTGTGTTTAAAAAAATAAAAATCTAGCCGATCTTGTCCCTGCTTATCGGGTTGTTTTCACTCTGCTCTGAGCTAAAGTGTTTCTTCTGTTCCTCATTAATATTCCAACTTTAAAATCCTGGTTTGTTTACCTGATCCGCCATCTTTGATGTCGGCACTTGATGCACTTTAATGATATGGCCGTTTGCTCCCAAGTGGAGATGGCATAATGAGGGGAGGTAAGAGTTTGCTCCCCATGCCTTCTCGGTTTCACCCAACTACGTCAAATACCACACATTTGAATTTGGAATATTCATTAGTTTTGAGAGCCGCAATTAAAATGCAAATAAAATTAAAGCCAAAATTATAAATTTTAAGATGTGTGTTTTCAACAAATGTATCTCAAAATTTCCGTTGGAAGACCGGAAAAACCGAAGCGCTAATAGTACAAACCATGTTCAGCACATTTCCATGGACGCCAAGAAAGAATCGAACGCAGAAAACCACTAATCTGACTCCCCGACCAAACCTCCTGCCGACTGTCATCTCACAAACTTCACCAAGAGAACACAAGTCATTTGAAACTCTCCCTTTAAAGCTGATACAAGTTTAGGAGCTGTCTAATTTTGCGGTTTCGAAAGCTAATCGAAGAATTTGTCGAAATAAATCGAAGGTAAATGTTTTGAGCGCAAATTTCAAGCGGAAAAGTTTTGGAGTAAATCTTAATTAAATATTCAAGATTCAAATGGTATTAAAATGCAACCACGATGGAATTTTGTTATTGTCGTATGTAAATTTGGTTTTGAATAGCATCGAACGACGAAGCATACTCGGGAACCGAGGGCAGTTAGTCGGGCAAGACGAAGTTAACCGAGCGGGAAAATCGGCGCGAAGTCTATTTCATGCCGATCTTGCCGCTCGGTTTATATCGTGTCGCTCTGATTAAATGCCGCTTGGTTCCCGAGGATGATAACGAAATTTCAAAAACAAGTTTTAGAAATAAATGAAGAAAATGGTTTTCTTCGTTAAATTTTGTTTTCGAAGTCAACATAAACAATTCGCCTATAAAAGTTTCGTTATAAAATCTCGGTGTTTTAGAAATCGAATTAAATATATGCTCTTCGTTTTAGATTGAATTTAAAGCTTTATTGTTTAGGTAAAAACATCGCGAAAGCGGACGGGCGATTTTTGTCCGTCTGAACGACCTAGAATCGAGTAAAGTTCGTTTTGAAATCAGTAATTTTTAATCAGTGATAATCAAGTTTAAAAATTAAAGTATTTTTTTTCTCACGAATTTGTAGTTAAAATGTTTTGCGCCCAAACTTCGAATAGAGAATTTGAAAGTTAACCTTAATTAAATATTCGAGATCCGAATGACCTTTGAATTCTACCACGGTGGAATTTTAATGTAAACTTGAGTTACCATAAAGGTAATTTGTAAATTTGGTTTTGAATAGCATCGAACGACGAAGCGTACTCGGGAACCGAGGGCAGTTAATCGGGGCGCGAAGTAGACCGAGCGGCAAAATCGGCGCGAAGAATATTTCGTGCCGATCTTGACGCTCGGTTTACATCGTCTCGCCCCGATTAACTGCCGCTTGATTCCCGAGGTTCAAAGAAATGAAAGAAGTACCGAAATAAATGAAAAAAATTTGTTTTGGAAGAAACAATGGAACGGACCACAGTGGAATGCACCACGGAAAATTAGCCTGTGAAATTAAAATTGAAATAGTTGCTAATATGTTTTCGAGACTTGTTTTGCAAATCAAGATGAGCAATTGACCAAAGAAATAAAACGACAAAAAAAGCAATATTTCGAGGTTTAACTTGAAGATTTGGAAGACAAGATAAACAATTGGCCTAGTAAATAAATATATTCTAGATTTGGTCGCAAAATATCGTTTTAGAGGTTTAGTTTGGAAGTCCGGATGAACAATTGGCTACCTAATTCCGAATTCAAAAGCGAAAATCGAAATACATATTTAATAACGAGGCTAAATTTCTGAACATTTCTTTCCAAAAGTTGCCTCCTTCGCAGCTGTCACGCTGGATCGTCACGCAACACCTGGGAAAAGTGTTGTGTGACAACTCACATAAGATATGCGCGGGAGACTTCAGATTAACCGATTTTTATGTTAATCTGAAAATAAAATAAATTGTAATTTCAAAGAAAAGATTTTTTATTTTGAGCTCGGAAAGGAAAAATGTTAATCGATTTTGGTCGATAATTTTGCGTTTATTTTTGATTTTATGCTCAAGAAAGAAGAACCCTAAACAGGTATCAGCTCGTTCAGGAGATTCCCAGATGACTATCAGCTCAATCTAGTGTTGCTTGTGGAATTCCAGTCAAGCCAGATTAGCGACATTCCTTGTTCTAGACTAACTCCAAAATCCAGGAAATGCACCGCCCATGACCTGCACAAAAGCACTACTGTTTTACGTCCTCAACAACAGAAGATTTTAAGAAACATTGATTGAAAACAAACATCTTTGAAAGCCAATTAGAATAAAGGTGTGGTATTCTGATGTAGTTAAGTAAAGCCGAAAAGACATGAAAAGCGAACTCTCACCTCCCCTCGTGATGCCTCCTCCACTTGAGAGCAAACGACCAAATCATCAAAGTGTCCAAGTGCCTCCATCAAAAATGAACGGATCAGATAAACTCACCAGGATTTCTCAGTTGGAATATTGCAGAGGAACATCAGAAACACCCAGCTCAGAGCAAGAGTTTCCACAACCCTGCAGGGACGTTGATCGGCTAGATGAAAATCTGACCATTTGTTTTGTGTGCGGGTGTGTGGGCCATCTCAGTTTCTGAAAATAATCTAAAATATACCAAGTTCAGTGGAAAATATAAAATCCACAAAGAAAAAAATAGACAAGCTCATTAGCACAGTAAGTAGAACAGAAAATACCTACCGAACTTAATTGAAAACCTATGCCCCTGTACTAACTTAGAAAGAAATTAAAAAATACTAACTTTGCAGTTATAATAATTAGACCTACTTAACTTTGCTTAAAGACACTTCTTGGAGAAGCGTAGGATTACAAGAAAATTTTGTTCTGTGTTCTCGAAAGAGAAATAGCTAAGATTGCATAAAATAAACATCGAAATGCTAACAAAAATAAATTTTTCATTAGTTTCTTACTAAGATACTGAGAGACTTGTATGCAAGGCTATCTTGGCAAGCCCCACTAGACTCAAACAGTCTATTCTACACCCCTAAATTGTTGTCTTTTAAATGCTCGACCTTTAAGTAGTTTCATGTGAAAATAAACCATTTTGCCCATTTTTAACTGAATTAAGGATTGCTTACTTTTGTGCTAATGAGCTTGTGTAGCACCTTTAAACAAAAAAGACGTTTAAAACAAACAAAAAAAAATATCTAAGTTTGTTTAAAAATAACGTTTTGTACGAGAGAAATTAAATTGAATTGGCAAAATCCTAGAGATTGGTACTGAAAAAAAAAATTCTTAATCAGACAATTGAATTAATTGGAATAGTTTTGAAGCTGAAAAAGTGTTTTATAAATCGTCTTTTGTGTTTAAAGGTAACAAAAAATATTGTAGTCTCAAGTGCCATCGTACTATTGAATGATTTGATCCCAAAAAAATCTCGAATTTTTTTAGTGTAAAAAATGTACAAATTAAAATGAATATGGCCCCACCCAGAAAACTGAGTTGAAATCAGTGAGAAATGAATTGGCAGAAAAGGAAATAAAAAACAAAACAAAAACAAGAAGGCCTAGAGCATGATGAACATTGAGACTACAAAGTTCCTTACCTTGAAAAAGAAATATATATTTCTGTAAATACAGGTATCCTATTGAGCAGTTAATCTCCAAAACGAAAGCTATTTTGTAATTTTTGAATTTTTGATTATGTCAAGAAAAGTCAATGTTGCCAATTTTGATCAAAGTTAGCCAAAATTAATGTTGTTCAGTTTCAAATCATGTTCAGAGACCCAGAATAAAATTAGAATACAATTTAAAACTGCTCAATAAGAACCTTGTAAGAAGTATGAAATGTTGAACTGAGTTTTCATTAGCAAATAAGTGGCTTTGGAAAGATGAAATTTCCCCTAGCATTCAAATTTTTTTGGAATTAATTTAAATCAAATGGTCTTCAATAAAAGTAGTATGAAAGTTTTTTTAGTCCTGATGATAAAAATAATATAAAATTTGCTTTTGGCAAATAATGTTCCCAGTTTGACATTAATAAAGAGACAGGTTTTGTTTTAATATAGACAATTAATGGGAAATATGTTACGTCTTAAGATCCCTGTTGCGTAGAGATTAATTTTTACATTAAAGCCACTTATTTGCAAATGAATGGCACACACCACACACCCCGGCCAGTAAAATACTCTGTTAATATTACCAACTACATGTGCATCAAAGCTAAACATTTAAATTGATTTTTTAAGCCCAGGACTTAGCTCTTTGTAGTAAAATAAACAAATGATTGATTTATTGATAAATTGATTGATTGCTTGATTGATAATTAATTTGTTGATAAATTGATTGACTGATAAAGTGATTGATTGATTGATTGATAAAATGATCGATAATTAATTTGTTGATAGATTGATAGATTGATTGATAAAATGATTGATTGATTGAATGATAAATTGATTGATGATTGATTGATAAATTTGTTGATAAATGGATTGATTGGTTGATAAATTTATTGATTGATAAAATGATTAGATTGATTGATTCAAAATGCAGTTCAGAGTTCTGTTCCCAAATACCCAGAAATAGATTACTGTAATAACTGTACGCCTATGATACCTTTAAAAATTGTAGTGTCATTTGTAGCAACAGGATTTTTCCCCAATTTGCTTATGACCCAAATAACAAAATATTCTGTATCACTTTGTGCACTTGTAACTTGGTAATAAACAGTGAGTACTGAAAACAAATGTTTACCATGAGGTATGAGAAACAAATTTGGTGTAATTTGGCACAAGACAGCATCGCTGTTAAATCATTTACTTTTAAAATGGTTATTTCGCTAAAACAAATCAAAGTCAAAAATAATATTGAAGTATGCGCATGATTTCATGGTAAACACTTGTTGATGATTCATTATCTCAATATACAAACTATATTTACAGTTTAGCTTAAGAGTGTCAGTTCTTGAAAATCCCAGGCTTGCTTTCCACAGTGCTTGTTCCTTGGTGTTCTGTCCTTGATCCTCTGTCCTGTGGTGTGGGTCCATGATCCCTGGTCCACTGTCCTGAGTCCAGCTGCCCAATCCTTGGTCCACTGTCCTGAGTCCACGGTCCTGAGTCCACGATCCTTGGTCCACGGTCCTGAGTCCACGATCCTGAGTCCATGATCCTTGGTCCACGGTCCTGAGTCCACAGTCTGAGTGAGAAAAAGAATCCAGCAATCAATTACCGATACTCAATTTATTGCAAATGAGCAGGTGTGGTTATGAGAACTGCGTGGCTGTTAGTGGAGGTTAACTTTACTGTCTATCATTAACATTATGTTTGTACACCTTGAGGATACTTATTATGAAAACCCTGTTAATACAGACATCAGTTTAAATCATGCATGGTAAATAAGAATTACCCCAAAATATCTCCCTGCTATACAGACTTCCTCTTTTATGGACACCAAGTGTGGTCCTGAAGGTGTCTGTTATAGTGGGAGTTGACTGTTCTTTATGAAGGAGTTAAATATGAGCGGGAGATCTGTATGGGCATTTACACTGGCGAGCCAAAAGGCGAGCCATTGTAAATGGCCATATACAGATCAGACGCAAATAATTTTTTCTACTTGTGAAATGAAAACAGTTAATTGAATGCAAAGTATTGTTATGCGATTCAGTAGAGATCTGTATCAAAAAATAATGAATACTAATTAGCTAAGCAGGAGATTATATCAAAAGTTAATTTGATTGTTTGATTTGTATTGGGGTTTACAATTGTGTACATGTGATCTGAATACTGTGCTCCGATTGGTTTGCACCCTCACAAATAGTTAATGAATTTTACGAGCAATTTATATTGTCTCCATGGTGCCTAACAATGTGCAGGTCATTCAAATTAAGATGGTTTCCGCACAATTTTCGAGCAATACAGGCAAAAATAAAGTTACTAAAAAGACCTCTTAGCATGGCAACAGTTTTAGTACAGCTAACAAAAACCTGCCAAAAATTTAGCACTCAAGCTGATCCCGCGAGAGAAAAATGGATTTGAAGTTGTCTTTATTTCAGTTACAGTGTTCTCCCGGTAGGCGGGGGCGCCAGCTGACCGGAAATCGTGCCGCCGGCAGATGACACACCCAGGAGAGACGGAATTCCCCAGCAGACCTCACTTGTGTCTCCTCATCAAAAAATGATACCCTGCACTAATGTGTCCAACAGTGAGTGTGAGCCTGTGTTGAACGGCAGCACCAGCACAAATGCCACAGGAACACAACGGCACACAAGGTGTCGAGCAACAAACTAAAAAAATCTGTGGAGAGGGAACTCCCGACGGGCCAGAGACAAAGAAGAAAAAGAAAACCCGGAAAAAGGCAGAAAGGAACAAGGAACAAGCAAAAGTGACGGCATAAAAAATCACAGTCAGAAAACCGCCTGGCCTCCCAAAATCCTAGGGAGAAACTGAGTTAAAGCGGACGTCTTGCGCCAGTTCAAAACAAAATGGCGCGGGTTTAATACATTTTTTCGAGGTTTGACTTTAATTTTCTCGAGAATGCTTTGAGAATTTAATTGTGGGGTCACTAAGACAAATAAATTTCGATGAGATCTTTTAAATAGTATACAAAATGTTGCCGTGCAATGAGTAGATTTTTGGTACTTAATTTTCGCACTCATTGCTCGAACTTTCAGCGGAATCCGTCTTAAGTTTTTGTTTTAAGTGATAATCACAACCTTGTTCAAAACGATGTTCAAGTGGTCAAAAAGTCTATTATTACCTGTATTCCCTTATTACATGTACCTATCATTAGGGGTCTCTTCATATGAGTTCAGTAACCAGGCTGGCCCAGTTTAGTCAGTGAGATGATTTTTGTCTTAGTACTGTTCATGGAGGAAATTTCAGCCCAGTTACTGAGATAAAAAAATTTGACAGGATTATTCAGGCCTAAACTTAAAGTGCTACTGCGATGAAATTCGCCTGTTTCCTTTGTGGCCGTTTTAAAATATTATCAAGAACTCTATATGAGAAGAAAATTGCCATTTACAGTTTTTAAAATATCTCTTTTCTTTCCAAAGATATTCAAGTTTTTTAAATAAGCAAATTAGCAAAGCTGTGACGTCATAGACTCAACCAAATTTTGATCAAATATAACCAGGCATAACTAATCGATGATCAATGACATCAATTGGTAATCCATGAGTAATCGATGGGTAATCAGTTGATTAGTCATTGATTATTGGCGAGGATCAATGCGTAATCCATGACTAATCAAAGCCCAAAAATTCTGTGGCCTATCGATTACTTATTGATGACATCGATTACTCATTGATGTATTAATTTTGTTTACCTATTGATGTCATTGGTTACTCATCGATGACCCATCAATTACTCATCAACTATTGTACGGCACACAAAAGACACATTCCTTGCTTTCTTAAGTACCAATTTTTTTGTTTGTGATTTTTTTTTTTATCTATGTTAGTCATATTTTGCTTTATAACTGGCATTCTTGTTGACGTAATTACGCCTTCACAAAAGGTCAAATAACCTTCCGGCATGTCAAGACATGAAGGGCTAATCACAAATACAGATGATATTTCAATATTTCACTTTACCCAACTCTTAATTTAACTTACAACAAAACAATTGAACAGGAAAACCAACCAGTCTGAAAATGAAACTAACAAGTACAGAGACAAGAATCGACTATGTGGTTAACTTATAGATTTTGTTCGGTGGATGTTTGTCAGCAAAGTAGACCTGCTTCGGCTTAGGGAGATAGCCATCATAAGCACTTACATTACGCACCGGAACAGCTGCAAGCACGTTTATTTTCTTTGCTTTTTTCACTTGTAACCATGATATTATTGTTAGATTGTTATGGCGTGTTCCAGCTTGAGTATTGAATACGTTTACAAGTTCCGGTTTTCAACCACAAGATTATATCCATGAGTAATCAATGTAATCAATGACTAATCGATGCAATCGATGACTGATCGATGACCAAAAATTTTGTGGCCTATCGATTAGTCATCGATTACTCATTGATCATCGGCAATAATCAATGACTAATCAACTGATTACCTATTGATTACTCATTGATTTCATTGATGTCATTGATTACTTATGCCTGGATATAAAGATAGTGATATCTCAGCCAATTTGTATCGGAACTCTCTGATTTTTTGCAGTAACACTTTGCTAGTTGTGTTTCACAATATGAACTTAACAATTTGGTAGCCATGGCAACAAACTAGGTTCCAGATACCTCTATGCTATTAAGGCTTTTCTGGCCAATTCTGGCATTTCTTTTCGATATTTGCCGATGATACTTCCCATGTATGCTCTGGCAAGCATATGAATGGATTAAGCAGGCGTCTTGGCTGGGTTTCAGTTTTCCGAACTGAAAAATTCTAAAACATTAAAAGCAAATTGGTGGGGACTGAAAAAGAGATAGTTGCCAGGGTAACATAATTTTATTAAGTGTATAAGTGTATCACCTGCAGAACTATTAGTCTGCCAAGTTTCATCGGTCTCTGCAGAAAAATGACTGAGAAAACTCAATTTTTGTACTTGCAATAAAATTGGGTTGAGTAGATGACGTTATCACTCCTCTAATTTGCATATCTTACGATTTTTTTAAGCTTAAATATCTCTGGAACTAAAAAAGATATTTGAAAACGGAAAACGCCATTTCGAATCTTTCGTTAAATACTCTATGAAACACCTAGTAAAATAATAATTTTATTTCAAAGGGTGAAAATTTGATCATAGTAGCACTTTAACAAACAAGTATTACAGCAAGGCGCCCAAAAGTGTGACCACTTTTATTTTATTCACATTCTTTCGTGCAGATTTAATCCAATCAAAAGCCGTGGATAGCTTGCAGTTGACTTCTGATTGGATTAAATCTGCACAAAAGAATGTGAATAAATTAAAAGTGGTCACACTTTTGGGCGCCTTGCTGTCAGTAATAGAACTACTGAAAAGTGTAGATGATACAGTAGTTTTTGTTGCTGTACATAATTAAGTCTAAAAACTCTTGAATGACTGAAAGAGGACTGGTCTTGGAAATTGTGGAAACATGCAGTTATAATAATCTAGTAATGGTCACCCTTTCATGGAAAATATAAATTTGCATGTTTGAAAACAAATAATTTTAATTGTCATCTCAGTTACCAGTATGAAGTCTTCATATAGCAAAATTCGGCTATCACGGTAATGGAGACCTTGGCCGTAAAAACCGAGATCTCTGCAAATGAAAACTACAAAATAGTGGTAAGGCGCGATCTCAGAAACCAGGCCAGCTCAGTTAACCAGGCTCATATGAAGAAGCATTTAGTATGTATTTACCACATTTAATAATGGGACCATCAAAAAAATACACTCACCATGTCTATCTGAAGTCTGGTTTTAATCCTTCATGTGGTTTTGTCTGTCTTGGTCTGTCCTCTTTCTAATGTTCTCCTCTGGTCAGGAATAATCACGGTATTAGGTTCCTAAAAATAAAGGACACAGTGTTAAGTTTAAGTCTAAGTTTTTTACCACCTGGCTTTTTAAAATTTGTTACACATAAACATTGCAGTTAAAAATCATTTTCAGGGTTAAGGGATTTCGAATTAAATGTACACCGAAACAAGTCGAGCCAGTCTTGATTAAAAATTCCTGACTAGCCTTTTTCATGAAATATGTTTACTAATTGCGGGCCCAAGAGAGGCCCGCAACCCTAATCTTGACAGTGACCAGCGGATTGCGTATTACGCGTGCGCGCCACGTTTATAAAGACTATCTGCAAACCGGAAGTTGAAAATTTTGTTCTTCCACTAAGAACGATCGGAATGAAAAAAAGTGTCAATCACGACAGTTTGTCGTAACACCGGAAGAGAAAAATCTTGTCTAAAAAGAGGGATAAGAATGTGAAAAATCAACAGTTTGTCACATTAGATCGAGGCCTCTGTCTTGCAGACATTACGCTTTGCAGACATTTTATAGGTGTTGCTTTTGAGAAGATCTGCTGTGATTGTATCACAGATAAACTACGGCAAAGCGAATGATTCCAACAACGGTTATTCTCGAGAAATTCCTTATAACACTGACAACAATTTAAAGCGAGTTTGCCGACGAAGGAAAATCACATCTCAATTCACACCGCGTGCTCAACTACACTTCGCAAAACTGTCAATCAAAAAAACAACTCTGATTGGTTCGCGGCAACAGGAAACGATAAAAAAAAACATTCGTGACTTGAGCGTGACGCGTTACTCGACCTGACTCGGAATAGTTTTCTTTTGTCCAGTGATTTATCGACACTGTCTGAAACACTTCCCTCACAGTTTCTTCTCTTAACTGCATCGAGGCCCGCACTTTCTAACCTGTGGTTACTACTAGTTTAATTGTTCCCTGTAGTCAATGCAGTTCTGTACACAGTGCTAAAAAATAACTTCAGTGCTTGGTCGCCATAAAGGCCAGCATCCCCAAATTCTTAGAAGAGAAAAAAAGTGACTTTGTTTTTATGTAAGTGTCTCCTCTTGAAATTAATTTACAATAGGGTATGAGAATTTTACGGACTGCCTTGAAATTTGGTCTGAAGATTCCCAAGACATTTAGCAAAAAAAAAATTATAACCGTGTGATGGATTTCTATTTTTTGAAATAGATCTCCGTTATGGCTCTTCTCGTTACACGCATGGGTAATTTTTTTAAACCAAAATTGACAGATAAATTGCGAAGCAACCAATTGGAATATTGCTTATTAAAGCCTCTAGACTGCAAAACAGTCGTTTTTTTCTCTTCAAAGACCAAGTGGAATCGCAAAAGATGCAACTGTTTGCAGTCTATAAAGCCTTACACGGTTTTGAAGATTAACTCCTTGTGACTAATATTATGCAGTTCTAAGTTTCGATAAATTCACTAGAAGCGACACCAGTCATTTTGGGTTTCTGGGCTGTTCTTTCCGTGCGGTTAAATAGAATTGGAGCGAAATAATTTTAATCAGATAGTACAATGAATTAGCTTTGTATTGATGGTGGCTGAGTGTAAAGGAGCGCGCTTACAATTTTTTGGATAAGGACACCCATGAAGGTATATGGTAACCTTTTAAAAATAAAAACTCAAAAAAAAAATAATAACTCAAAAATGAGACTAGTGACCCTCATAAAGCCACCATAAATGTTCGAAAATTGAAAATTGCGCAGTTGTTTGATACCATTTTTGTAGAAGTAACTGATAAATAACCGACCCATCAAAGTATGAGAGCTGGAAAGTGGAAATTGTTGTGAGCCTCCTTAAGCTTTGTTATGCTTCTTGTAATGTTATTCTTTTGTATCATATTACTATTTCTACATGAATGTATCTAAAGCAACACGATAATAAATTAAATACTTACCACTTTCATCAAATGCGTAGCCTTAATCCTCCATCTGGTTTGGTGCACGTTGTTGGTCTGTTGTCTTCCAGTGTATAATTATATCTCCTCTTCTTGTCAGAAATGCAGGTCCTTGAAAATAAAAATAATGCACAGTCTAATTAGTATATTCAATACTTTGACCATAATAAGTATTTGCTACTTGTAAGCTGCGTGTGGGAGCAGTATAGTGCGGCAGCTCTGATAACCTTGTAATTCTACTGGTTTTCTAGTGTGGCAGAAAACTTGCTTTGGGGGCCAGGGGGGGGGGGGGAATTTTTTATCACCACCGCGTGACGTCATCCATGTGTCTGTACTCTGATAGATCATAAGTAAGAACCAATCAAAATGCGCATAGAATTCAGGTTATTATATAAACTTTTATAGACCATAGAAATAATGTCAGAAATTGTTTGAAATTGAGAGTGGTTTCACTGCAAAGTTTTGGACATTTTATGGCATCATTTCTAATAGATGGTCTATAAGAGTGTAGACCATGGAAAAATGTGGTCGATTTGTTTTATACCATAACAAACTCGAACAAGTATTAATCAAAAGCGATGCCTGACGATGAAGAAACTTTGCCAGTGGGAAATATTAAAGAATCCAGAAAAATATGTTCGATTTGTTCTATACCGTAACAAACTTGAACAAGTATTAACCAAAAGCGATGCCTGACGATGAAGAAACTTTGCCGGTGGGAAATAAAAAAGATTCCCGAAAAATGTGGTCGATTTGTTTTATACCATAACAAACTTGAACAAGTATTAATCAAAAGCGATGCCTGACGATGAAGAAACTTTGCCGGTGGGAAATATTAAAGATTCCGGAAAAATGTGGTCGATTTGTTTTATACCATAACAAACTTGAACAAGTATTAATCAAAAGCGATGCCTGACGATGAAGAAACTTTGCCGCTGGGAAATATTAAAAGATTCCGGAAAAATGTGGTCGATTTGTTTTATACTGTAACAAACTCGAACAAGTATTAATCAAAAGCGATGCCTGACGATGAAGAAACTTTGCCAGTGGGACATATTAAAAGATTCCGGCGCGACACGTAAAAACAACAATGATACAAAAGAAGATGAACAAGAATGCAAAGAACAACCTTTTCCTCTCTTGTTGAGAGTGTGCCTATCACATGAAGCAAACAAGATTATTTTTCTTTCTGAAGATCGCCATCTTGTTAGCGCTTGTTCACTGAACATCGACATGTCCGCTGCCGGTTCGCTAGCACCATTCTTTTCCGTTAAACCAAAAATTCAAACGTCTGGTCAATTTTCTTTCGACAGATCACCTGAGTAGAAGTCCAACCCTGAATTAAAAAAAACAAATGCGTACTTGATTCAAACAAAACACGATGAAATTCGCTTTCATTCATGGAGACCAAACTTAAACATCTTTTAGCCCGCACGTGTGCGTGGCGTGATCTGACGTCACTTTCATGGTCTATACTCTGATCGGCCATAATTTTTTACCAATCAGGGCCGACGCGAGAATTCTCTTGGTTATGGCATAATTGGAATTAATTTGCACGAGCGAGATTTTCAAAAAGCTTAATTCCACCGCCATGAGCCTCTTTGGCAAGTGCAAATTTCAGCTTTTTGAAAAACTCACTTTGGGTGTTTAAAATAAAGCAATTATTCCACTAGCAGTTGTTGGATATGAGATAGTTATAGCCTATGTACACTGTACCATCTCATATTCAACGAACGCTCCTGGAATAACTTTTAAATAGTCGTTGTTAATTTAACTTTACCTTCATCATGTTATAACAAATTACTTAATATACAAAAATGAGGTATTTGTAAGAGAAAAAAAGTACATGCCTGAAAGGGGGGGGGGGTGGTAAAGTTGCTAGGGATGGGGTAGAAATGCAAAAACAATTTAGATATGTGCTTTAATTCGTTACAATTTGGACCATACTAACTGTTAAGTAGTTTTGAGCTTTGCTTAAGAGTTGCGCAAAAAATTGTCAGTCTTGTCGCATTTATATACAAGCACGTGTTGAATTAATTAGAAGCTTACAGATAGTCAGTGTCATATTCAAGCTTACGTTTAGTTCCTTTTTGTACATAAGCACAAATTAACTTCCCAAGAATCATTTCTCTACTATACTTTAACTCTCTAAGGTATTTGAACGCTGTTTACTTCGATTTACTTACCAATAAAAGCTTGAAGGTTGACGCCGTGAGCTTCATGCCATTTATACACCAAGTTGAGCTTCCAAAACAGAGCGCCTTGCAAGCTGTTCTCTCCGAAGTAAACGTTCCAGGCGTTTAAAACTCACCAAAGGACTACACAAGACATGAAAACTGTATTCCACAGTTGATAAATCAGTGATAAATGGTTGGAAGTTTTCAAAATGTCCGCCATCTTTCTTTTCTGCTTGCCTAGGCGCCAGTACTTCACGCGGTCATGGGTCGGTTTGGGGATTGGGGGGGGGGGGGATGGTGGGAGTGAGGGGAGGGGAACGCGCGTACTCTTCGGGATGGATGCGGGTTGAAAAAGTGACTACCTGCGGAGGAGCGATTGATCGATGTGTTTCACTTTTCCTCCCAATTAATTTGGTGCTAAATTTAGGTCGGTACTCTGTAGCTCATTAATCAATTCATGGCTTCATATTTGCGCTAAAATGGTGATTTGCATACGTGATAGTGATTTCATTAAAACAATAGGTTTCACCTAGTTTTTACTTAAGCCTAAAAAACTCTTCCGAAAGGAGAATTTGCCAGAAATATGTGTATGCGTACCCTCTCTAACGCGATAGTTCGTCATCCAATTTCTATTGTTTAAATATTAATGGTTGATATTTCGCTTAAATGGGGATTCTCCAAAAACCAATTCGTCTAATATTTGCGTTAATATTAAAACAATAGGGGTCCTCAGCTTGAAAATGGGAAGTTCGGGCGAGGTGGTCATTAACCAAAATCCATCTTTTGTATGATTCATAGTTAAATATTTTTGCGAAAATGGGAGTTTGTCTGGCAATTGTGCACGTGTTAGTAGGTGAGGCCACGAGTCTACAGTTTGCAAATGTCAAATCAAACCCCTTGAAGAAGGGGGGGGGGGTTTACAGAATAGGGAGGAGGGAGAAATGGCCAAAAAATTAGGGAGGAGGGAGAAATTTTGACAAAAAATAGTTAAGAGCGAGAAATTAAATTTTAGCTCAAAAAGTAGGGAGGAGGGAGAAATTGGCGCAAAAAGTAGGAAGGAGGGAGATTTATCTTCCTGTTCCTCCCCCTCCTTGAATATGGATCGAAAGAAGAGGTGGCGGTAGTAGGGTGGGGCACTCGCTAATGCCCCCTCCCCTCCCCAGTCAGTTAACTGTGCTTTAAAAAGACCCTGGTTTATAAGGATGACAGAAACTCCCAATTTGGAAGAGAAAAGCAAACTATATTTATTCAAGAACACTTCTATATCTAATCTTGTTATATTTATTTTAAACTTTAAAGTGGTTGGCTGTTGTAATACACGGACAAACAACAATAAGCTACCTGTGGTTACATTGCGGGTTTATGCTAATATTGTAATAAATAAAAGTTTTAAAAGGAGAAATGCTATTAACTAAAGCAACTAAAATTATCGAAAAGCTCAATACGCCCAAATTATGTACAGATTGAAAAAAAAAGCTGAATACGAAGAAGGAAGCAAATTATTCAAAAAGCTCAATAACAGTAAAATAGCGTGGGTTTAATCTGTTTTTTTTTTTTTTTCCCTAGGGCCAATCGATCTCCAAAAGTATTCACCTATAATAGTAAAAATCTTATACATGTATGCTGCATGTACAAACCATAAACATATTTTTATCTTAGTAGCTATCACGTGCTAATTATGACGTCATATCATACCACAATGACGTCATACACTTAAAAAGGTGTGCGTCATGGATTATAAATGATACAAAACGTCCAAAATTAAAAAGCCAATTGAAGCTGTAAAATGCAATTGCAACACTTTAAAAGCTACGAAATTACGATAAATAAAGCTTTAAAGGAGCTTTGATATGGTATCTCAAATTGAAGGAAACCTCAAAATAGAAGTTTTCTAATGTAGAAAAACACCATCGGAGTAAAAAGAACACAAAAATAGACAAGACAGATCACGAATGACAAACTTGACAAATATCGATTCGTACGTTGTAGCTCCTTTAAAATCGTAAGGTCAAGTTACTAAAACATTGACAGAGCAAAATGATTCCTGATGCTGTTTAACCTAAGTCAAGAAGGTTGATCTTGGTTGCTTGAATGTTATTTAAGAATAGTCTGAGATTGGCAACAATGTGTGCCCTTCTTCCAGGCTAAATTACATGTAGGCTAAGGATATTGACAATGGAAAAGGGACTTAGGGCAGATTTCAATTTAGTGTCGTAAAACCAGAGCGAAATTTATCACTTCAGCCAATCACAAAGGACACAGATAATCCAGTTAACCAATCAAAACTTGGAGCAAATACAAGTAGCCGGCGTGAAGCGCGGGAAAATGTGCGCGAGTGAATCACGTTTGGTTTTGGTTTGGGCTCTGATTGGCTATGAAAGTTGCTAGATTTTAAAACCAATCACTGAGCGTAGCAATGCAAAACCAAAGCAAACGCGAATTACGTTTGACACTCAAGTGAAATAATCGCTCTAATAAGCTGACTAAAACTAGTAAGGAGGCATCCGTCTTGAGATTTTTCGCTGTGGCTGACGAGGTTCCTCCTGTCGTTCATTCTGTTTCGTAATGGATTTGAGAAGTTTGGATTGCTCTCCTAACAGTTCGTATATCCCTTTGATTCTGCAATACAAAACGAAATAAAATTTAAGTTATTCTTTGTAACTTTTAGCCAGGTATATTCTCAAACTGAATTTCCCGTTTCATATCTCTTGTTTATCATAGGTATTATTATAAACTAGGCATGGCATATTGCAATTTTTGAGTTTTGATTGGCTTACAGGCCATGGCAGTATGAGCTTATAATACCATGGACCACAAAATAACATGGTAGGTATACGCGTCAGTGAGAACAGCCAGGGAGCTCAAATATTGCAATTGCATGAGATCGTTATAGCCAACTCATATCCAACATACGCTCATAGAATAATTGGGGACGTTTTATTTTAGTTGTCCATTCGTTTAACCTTTAATTTGTCACGTTTTAACCATTTACTAATACACAAATGTGGTATTGTTTGAGCGAGATATGGACGAAGCTCAAATAATACTACTGAAACGTCATTAATTGTTTAGGATGCGAAAGGAAACAGCAAGGTGCCTGGGCTTTTACAGTTGCGCTTGAACCAAATTTGTTAAAGACGAGACTGTAGTGAAGGCCGAAAGATGACTGATCATTAATTAGTAATCTACTTTGCCAAAGATGACGTTGAGTAATTATAGTAAATAAACCCCTTCGGGTGGCTGGTATATCTATGGGTAGAGAATGTTGTGAGTGTTTTGTTGACAGATACAAGCACGCGCTGGCCGCACAATGAACGAGCGGACAGACTCTAACCCTTTTAATATACAATCTGAGTATACTGCACTGAAGCGATCATCGACCTAGAGTGATTTCACTTAACCCGTGAAATAGTTATTACACTTTTAGATACTATTAGACACTAATTCCATTGTTTTCTTTTGTTTATTTTTGACTATTACACACAAACTGGTAGATATTGTTTCACGGGTTAAATGAAATCACTCTAACGAACTTCAAACAATATTAAATGTTTAAAAACAAGAAGTGTAATAGTACTTGTAAAATTCATTAACTATTCATGAGGGTGCCAACCAATCCCAGCACTGTATTCAGATCACATGTACACAACTGTAAACCCCAATACAAATCAAACAATAGAATTAACTTTTGATACAGACTCCTGCTCAGCTAATTAGTATTCATTAACTTTTGATACAGATCTCTACTGATGCGCATAACAAAACTTCGCATTCAATTTATTGTTTTCATTTCACAAGTAGAATAAAATATTCGCGTCCGATCTGTAAGTGCGTTTACAATGGCTCGCCTATCGGCTCGCCATTGTATACGCCCATACAGATCTCCCGCTCATATTTTATCTACTACATAACTACACGGGATTAGATCAATAATATAAAAATCACAAATAAGCCGTACAAAAAATAAGCTTACAATGGTTCATAAAATCGTTCATCAGCTGTGGTCGTTCATAAATACGGTCAGCGAGAAGCTTGTTCAAAGCAAGTCGATGGCTTTCACAATCAAGCAACAAGCAAGTCAACCGCACACAAAAATGTGTTTATTGAGCTGCAGTTTCGATGCAGTTTACCTTTGAATATAAAAGCGCTTCAAGTTGTTATCCTCTTCGATTTTGTTTGGTATTGGATCGTTGATTATTTGAGGATATATTTTCTTACACTTCTGCAAGCCTTGAAGCTGAAGTCACTTTCAACAATGCACGATTTTTGTGCATTATTGTCAATACTACACGAACAGTGGGCCAAAACGCGAAGCTACGAGGGTACCTGTGCTAGAGGACATTGTTTAAGACAAGGCCATCATCCTCCAATATACCAGCAAGCCAGAAAGGGGTTTCTTTATTTCATAACCCTCCGATTAATTTCTACAACACACTTAAATTTATCGCCGATAAATAGAAAAATATCTACACTCAGTGATAATCACCGCGTAACTGTGATTAAAATAAATGCAAGTTGTTTGGCTTACGTATTTTTTTAAACGTCAGTCGAGGGAACAAGTCTCAGTTGATGGCGAAATCACTTCTCCGAGAAGTGACTGAGCCCGCAGTTTTCGTCCCTGAAGTTGCTAGGCAACATGACGTATTTGTACGCGCGATTGCTTTCGGAGTACTCGTGAGCACTCGAGCTAGTTTTTTATTGGATGAAATAATTCGGAAATTCTTCGAGTGCTTCAACGAAGATTTGCCAAAACCGGGACTTATTCCCCCGACTGACATTGTGATTCGATTAAAAAAGGACAGGCTCGTACCTATTCTCCTGCTCCTCCATTCTCTCCAACAGTGGTTGAAATTCAGGGGGGAGCTCTGGGGGAGTCTCAACTTTCTCCTCTTCCTCCTCTACAGGTCGGCTAAAGCCCAAAAGCTGCTCATAGAACTAATATAGAGAATAAAATCACAGAATTAAAACATTATCTTCGGTTATTTCAATGCTGTATTTAGGGCTAAAACGAAAATTTAGTAGAATAAAGCCCTTACCAAACGGCAACGCAAGTAGATGCAAGTTGAAAATTTGCGTCCACTTGCGTCTCCGTTTGGCCAGAACTTGCGTGCACTTGCGCTGACTTGCGTACACTTGCGTTGACTTGCATTCACTTTGGTCGAGATCAAATTTGCACTTAAGTTAACGCAATTTTTTCACCGTTTGGCCACCCATCGCAAGTCAACGTATTTTTGCGGTTTACTTCAAATAATAAATTGCACCTCGTAGCATTTTAAATGACTTTTTTTGCAAACTTGCGTGCACTTGTGACTAAGTTTGCGTGTCCGTTTGGCCACCCAACGCAAGTCTGTACGCAAGTTGAACTTGCGACTACTTGCGTTCACTTGCATTACCGTTTGACCAGGGCTTAATACAAGTTTTATAATGTAAATGCTTGGATTTGATTGGCTATACTATCGTACATTTTTTTACGCGACCGCAAATTGTTGAACAAACTGAGGGGCGCGTGTGAATCGCTGCAAGTTCAAAAGTATACGCGCATGATTTTGCTAAGGCGTAAGTTAGAGAACTAATGATTTGAAATCGTTTTTTTGAAGTCACTGGTGGGTTTTGATCCTTGTTTGTTTTTCACGCCATAAAAATATTCCTTACATTGTTTATAAAATGTAACTGGGAACACATTTTCTATTTAAGCTTATTTAGATATGTTTTCTGTTATTACCAACACTCTACAAGTGCGGATGGTTTGTCGCGATGTGACAAATGAAGTCCAATTAAACGCACCGTGGAAATAGCTATAGTCGACAAAATAAACATAAATGCATTTTTTCTGGTCATTCATGCAGCCATTAGTAGTTACATAAGCCGGGAGTCGGGAAATTGAATTTTCTATTAAATGGTGAATTTAAAAATCTATATTTTTGTGGAATTATTATTTTTGTTCATTTTAGAAAATTAACCACCCCTAGGCAAGGTCATGGCCTACCCCACGTTTTGTACCTACCCGCCTTTAACAATGACCCCTTAGAATTCACGATCCCATAATGTTATGGTTAATTAGAAACAAACTGTTGCAATTGTTTTTCTTTGATACATGTTCGTGCCAAATTGCATACAGTGACCTACTACAGTATGTCCGAGCTAAAAACCTTTCACACTTGACGCTTTCGACTCTACTGATGGTCGTATGTTGTAATGGCCTTGCTCGCCTCAGATACTTAGTTGCAGTCAGGGAATCCGACTGGTATGCGGAATTAATTAGTGTGATTTTTCTTGGGCGTAGAAGACAATTGGTATTTGCTTTGATTCAGCACTCAGCCACGCTTAGTAATCGGTTAACCCCCCTTCCCCCCGACATTTTCCCTCGCCTCAAAACAGCTACATTTATTTGCTTCGAGTTTGATTGGTTTACTAGATTGTCTGTGTACTTTGTGATTGGCCAGAGTGAGAACTTTGCTTTTGGTTTGGTGACACTTATTGAAAACTGCTCTAACGACTTTGTTTTAATAACTTACCTGCCACTCTGCATTTGGAAGTACAGTCAACTCTCTATAAATCGGACACCGTCGGGACCGGCTCTTACTGTCCGCCTTATAGAGAGGTGTCCGTCTTATAGGGAGTTTAGTTACAGTAAAATGACTGAAAAACGGCAGGGACCAACACCAGTTGTCCGTCTTAAAGAGGTGTCCGTAAGAGAGAGTTGACTGTATTCTCTGATGAAAATTCTTAAATGTTGTTGTAAAACCTTTGTAAGGATAAGATGATTTTAACTAAGTTAAAATACCTTGGATTCATCTTTGTTTGGATATTCAACATGTTTTTTAACATGAGCACGCTTAGCAATTGATTCAGGAACTGTTTCCTCCATCTCCAATACCAACTCAACCTGAAAATTAAAAAAGCATAAATTAAGTTAGAGCTATAATTAACTAATTTAATAACCTGATCATCTCGTTAGTACGAGTAACGCGACAACTATTTTCTGGGTTCGAGCGCTGGCCGGGGTCATTGTGTTCTTGGGCAAGACACTTTACTCTCATAGTTCCTCTCTCCACCCAGGTTTATAAATGGGTACCGGGGGCTAGGGATAACCCTGTGATGGACAAGAATCCCATCAGGGGGAGGGGGGTTAAAATACTAGCTAATACTCCTAGTCGCTTTAATTTATGCTACAGAAACCGGGATAAGCTCCGGCCTGTATGGGCCACTAGACTCGACGCAGACTTTACCTACCTACCATTATTTGACGGGGTTCCGCTCTATGTCGTTTAACTTTGAAAGATTTTATTACCAGGAATTATATCCATAATTGTTTTGTTATTATTACCTGCATCACATAGCGATCAATCAAGGCATTAACTTGAATCTTTTCAATATCTCCCACTGCGAGACCGACCTAAAAGTCACACAAACAAATCAAGAAAAGAAACCAGAAATTGAAACAATATTATTGAAAGAATCAGTTTTAATTACTGAATATTGATGAATCCTTCCCCCGTATTTTCGCGAAGATTGCCCAAGGCATGAGGCATTAAGTGGCAAAAGTACTATAACTCTATGGAGTTTTTATTCGAAATATAAAGGCAGTTAGCAACTGCATTCTTTTTACTAGCTTATGGAAGCAGCTAAATTTATTTTCGCAAAACATTCAGCTTGCCCCTTAGGTTTATAACAGGTGTTTTGAACGTTACGTTCAACATTCATACTAAACTATTTTGAACATTTTAAAATTTTGGGTTTATGTTGGTGTCAGAGCGGGGAAAATACTCGAGAATAAAACTATCGGGGAGGTACAAAGTATAATTTTAGAAACAGAACGGGCAATATCGATATTTTTAGGGATGATATATTTTAAAGTGAATGTCGCGTTCGTTCAGGTAGTTCTTTTAATTATAAAAAATTTATGTTATTGGGGCATTCCTTTGTCTTTTTTTAGGGGTGGGTGGGTGGGGGTAAGGAGGGAGGTATTTATCATAAGGCTTTGTTTTGTGGGCTGTTAAATCATGGTTTTATTATTTTCTACTCCCCTTGCTCGTATTCTCGGATCTTGAGTTGTGTAGCTACTCACCAACATGTTCATAAGAATGATGGGCATTCCCAGCACAAACAAAAAGAACAGTATGTTCGTCAGGGTAGCGTATTCCAGTTTGTCCCACGGCATAAAGATGTCAGAGTAGTTGAGTTCACCAAGTGTCATCACAAATACGGTCATCATGGAATACGGAAAAGTGGCGTACGACTCCTGACAGTAAAACAACAGCAATATGTAACTGACTGGTCTTAATAAATAACTATGTGGCCTAATGGTTAGCACGCTTGACGCTGGATCGAACGATCCGTGTTCGAGCAGTTTGCCCGGAGTGTTGTGACTGTTCTTAGGCAAGACACTTTGGTGCCTCTAGATCTCTCCACCCAGGTGTTTAGATGGGTAATAATGTACCATAAGGTCAACCTTACAAATTACTGGAGGGGGAGGGGGAAGGGGTAACCTTAGATGGGCTAGCACACCTCCAGGATGGTTACAGTACTCCAATTCCTTTATGTCACAAATTCTTAGGGGACAGACCATGAACGTAATGGCGATCCTGAAAATATCTAATTGCCGTAACCATTGATCAGTAGGATGCCTAAAATGCGTGCAATTCCACAATTTGTTTCGGCTCCATTTAATCCTATACCAATTGCAGAACATTTTGGAGGAAAATTGCAGAACATTTTATGAGGAAAAAAGAGGAAGTACAATGGGGGGCTGGGTAACTTTTTTCATGCGCAGAACGTACTTATATACTTTGACTTCTCTCGTGTTTATAACTTGTAATTCGAACTTGTTCTTTGAAGTGACAATGTTAGAGTTAACTTGAAAGTTGAAACGTCGTTGACTATTTCTATATTTTTCTTAACGCAGTCTTTTCTCGCAGATGCTGATCAAATCGTTCTTAGGAGTTAAGGTATCACGGAAGGAAAATTGGCGTTTTCGTTCCAAGTGAAATTGTGTGCAAACCATCAGTGGTAACCCCAATAAAGTATATATTTTCTGAAAGCTTATTGAATAAAGATTGTAATTTTCGATTTTGTTTTGATCATATAGACCATAATAAGCAACGTCAGCATTTTGTTTGCAAATATGATGTTGCGCAACTTTAGGTTTATTTGAGAACACATTAATTTACACGAGAGCCAAAACTTTTATGTGGAATTTGATCTACATATACTGGTCTAAAAAACGGTGTCTCAGATTTTTCCTTTCTTGCTCAATTATTTTTTTATAAATTTTTAAACTTTAAAATGGCATTTTAGGGCTTTTTTAGGATTAAAAATTCATACAAAAAATAATGGAGCAAGAAAAGAAAAATCTGAGACACCGTTTTTTAGACCAATATATGTAGATCAAATTCCACATAAAAGTTTTGGCTCTCATGTAAAAGTGTTCTCAAATAAACCTAAAGTTGCGCAACATCATAATTGCAAACAAAATGCTGACGTTGCTTATTATGGTCTATATGAAGTAAACAAAATCCACAATTTCAATCTTTATTCAATAAGCTTTCAGAAAATATATACTTTATTGGCGTTACCATTGATGGTTTGCACACAATTTCACTTGTAACGAAAACGCCAATTTTCATTCCGTGATACCTTAAGTGTAAAGCTATCACCTTCAATAGCATAGTAAGTAAGTAAGTAGGACTTTATTTAACGAGGGTGACACCTGACAGTAATCAAACTGATAAACTTGTGGCCCTCACAAAAATATAACAATAACGGAAATATAACAATGTTAAAAACTTTAAAAATAGATTGAGATAAAACTATGTACAACATTAAATACAATAAGACAATTAAGAATTAAAATTACATGAATGATTGCGTATGGACTTGGACTAATTATGGACTAAGTCTCACCGTTTCCTCATCTAAGAGCAGATAAAAAGTGCTGCTAAATGCCATGACGAACATGAAAAATAGCAACAGGACCTGTGAAAAGAAATAATTTTAATTTCGTGTCATCGTCAAAATAACTGAGGAGAATATGCTGCCTTTGCAATAACAACTGCAAATGGTTAGATATTCTAGTCTTCTCGGATAAGGACGATAAACCGTAGGCCCCGTCTCTTGCATCTTCAGTGTTATGGTCAGCAGGGAACGTTAAAGAACCCACACACTTATCGTAAAGAGTAGGGCATGGAGTTCCCGGTGTTGTGGTCTGGTCTTTGCCCGTTGTATTGTGCTTACTGTGAAATGCTCGGAGATATTAGCTGTATAACAAATCCGAGGGTAAACAAAGTGATGATGATGATGATGATGATGATGATCGTACAGAGAAGGAAACATTGAGGAGAGGAGGAGAAGAGGAACACAAATATTGTGGTTTTCTCGCTGACAGAGCTTGCAAAAGAAGCAAGCAATGAGAAACGAAAGGGCTGTGGGGACGAGAATGGTTTGGTCATTTGATCCAGTTTCTGTACCGGTACAAACGTACAAAAACGGTACGGTACCGCGATGCAACAGAGTCAACAGATTCTCAATCTTCTTAGCACTTTTTTCAATCTGTATGTTTTTTCTTTCGATATAGGTATAGAAAAATATTTAGCAAGGGTCTTGCTCCTGTGGAAGAGAAATGCCATTATTTTGTGTGAAAGAGCTTATTTTGTAAAAGAAATCAATTGGACATAGAGGGGCCATCCTATGGAATGCTGTTTCGTCGTATAATACGTAACCCAATTTTCGGTTTTCTATCGAAAAGTGAAAAATGATTATTATATAATTGGAGCTTAATTTCAATGCTCAGTCAATTCAGTCGCTCCCCAGATATTACAATGACTTTAAATGTTACTGATTGTTATGTAATTGTTTATTTTTAGAGCATTTGCGACCCAATTAAGTATAATTATAAGTATTTAGTATTAATTTAGAAATATATTAGTTTATAAGTATTTAGTAATATTAAGTTTAATACACGACCCCACAAGCATTGTGCTTAAAACCCCTATCGTGTTTAAATAAAGGTTATGATGATGATGAGAGCTTTAATTTAAAAGGCTAAAAAATTAGACAGTACACACCTTAAACAGTGTAGCAAACATCGTCGTCAACATGATGATATATTGGCCATACGATGAAAACCTGTCAGAAAGAAATAAGGATGCCATGTTATAATTATTCGGCACGAGTATTTGGCACTTCGTTCCTTACAATATAGACATACAATCAATTCCGACTTCACTGACCTCCAAACTCGAGCCAAAGTTGTTCCCATTGGTTTGGATTTACTATACAGTCAACAATGCAATTTTACCCTAGATTTCTTAAACCAATTTTCGTTTCCCACTGTAATAAAGCCATTAGCTAGGATACAGTGAAGTATCTCTGAAGTGGTTTTTTTTAACAAATACCGTTTCTGAAAATCGATTGGCCCGCGATCTTCATAATAACGTTTTTTAGTAACATTAGAAGTGACATCTTTTGTAGTAGATGTGTTATTTTCTATCTTAATAATAAGAATGGGGAATAAATAGTTACTTTAAGCAGGATTTACCAAACTGGTACCTTCTTAAATGACTGCAAAATCGTGCTTTTTAAAGTTTCTAAAATTAGAGTAAAATATATCGCTAGCTCGTGGACAATGCCTACTTGTTTCTCCTAGTTCATGCGCTCTTTAAACATCTAAATTTACCTTCTGAGAAACAGAATGAGGTTGACCCATCCAAAAAACAAGGCCAGCGATCCAATTTCCTGCTTTAATCCCAGTTTACAGTCACATGGCGGGAGAATGTAGAATAGTGCCATGCCAAACCCTGCCCAGTCCAGATAGTTAGTAAACGAAAGAAGGTATTTCAGTCTCTGCAACAGAACACAATTGTTAGTTTATAACTTCTCTGTTCTTCGCGAAAACGCGCGCATTTATTAGTCACTGATCTAATAATGAAGCTTTTTCCCGCTAAATGTCTATGATTGGGCAGCATTTCAAAAAATGTGACGTCATAGGGTAACAGAACACTGTTCCAGGCAGCCGTAACAATTGAACAGTTGAAACAACTTTTAACTAGCTATAGCCTGCGTGGCCAGCGTTCAAAGCTAACTTTGAACTAGAGCAGTTTTCAATTGAGTGTCGTAAAACCGAAACCAAAGGACCCAAAGTAATTACTCTGGCCAATCACAAAGGACACAGACAATTCAGTGAACCAATCAAAACTGGAAGCAAACACATGTAGCTGGCACGAAGCGCGGGAAAACGTGCGCAAGCGAGTCACGATTGGTTTTGGTTTTATTCCTGATTGGCTGAAAAAGTGGCAAGAGATTTTTAAGCCAATCATTAAGCGAAGTAATGCAAAACCAAAGCAAACGCAATTTACTTTCGACACTCAAGGGAAAACCGTTCTATTTAGTAAGTAAGAAAAAGGTTAAAAATGTTTCTATCTTAGCATATCTACAATCTAATTAAAATTTTTACACGAAAGCAGTCTGTGTGCACTTTTTAACAAGCTCCCAGCATCCCAGAGAAAAGAGTCTAATGATCCGGCCTCGCCGGCAAAACGAGAAAAGTGAGAATACGTTTCCGGAAACATGTTTAGATAATTGTTTCTTTGATTTGCCATGTTTCCATGCCGCGTGGAATCACAGAAAGTTTCTGCACGACAGTAGAATTAAATTTTGCTTCCTGGAGACAAAAATTGACGCTGTTCACAATACTTCCCGTGTGGAAAAACTGGGAAAACATTAGCCTACGAGCAGGCTCACCTTGGGGCACGCGCGAATATACCTTGGGCCACGCGCGACTGGCGAGCGAAGCGATACGGTGGGGAGGAGACTGGTGGAGAGAAGGCTTCGCCGCTCCCGTGTCGACGCTCTCGCACGTGCCCCTAGTCCAGTCCCTGAACTCTCTCTTCCACTCGCCCTTTAGTAGGGGTTGAAGAGCGCGAAGAGAGAGTCCAGGATAACTTGCATGCGCATGCTCAGAACGAACCAATCAGAAGTGAGGAGTGTGGCGTCACTTGCTTGGGACGCGCGCGCTAGGTTAAAACTGGCTCACTCAAATGACGAATTCAACTACGCGACCGAGCGCGCGAATAAATGCAAGAAAAAACTGTGTTCAATTGCATCCAAAACCAATTCAATAAACAGCTACAAAATACTAGGAATAGTTGACGGATAGAGAGTTTTGTTTTGGCCGTTAGCCTTTAGCAGACACTGATGGAAAAGCTAGGCTTTTTAAAGTTATTCTGGTGACCCTGCTTTAGTACACGGTCGCGTAGTTGAATTCGTCATCTGTGCGCGCGCTTTTTCAAAAGGGCTGCCAAATATGGTTTTTCCCCCAATTTTTGGGGGGAAAACTGGCGCATGCGCATGCAAGTTATCCTGGACTCTCTCTTCGCGCGCCTGGGTTCAGCCCCTATTAAAGCCGCGCGGAAGAAAGAGTTCAGGGACTGGACTAACGTACCCCAAGGTGAGCCTGCTCGCAGGCTAGGAAAACACTGAGGAAGCATGCGCGCGCTATGCTTCTGGGAACATGTTTACTCTTTTTGCCTGGCCTTTAGTTTCGTCTACTTTATGGTTCATAGTAAGTAATTCTAGTCGCAGTCAAAATGGTTTTCTACTCAGTAAAAAAAAAAACACCAACCTGTTTTTTGAACTGAAGCAATTCCTTTATCACGTGAAACATCGTGATTATCAAGACTAGAAATTGAACAGTCAGAATGCCCTGTAAAAGACACAACATATTTATCAGACTGTGAATAACTGACCAGATTGTATTTATGTCTAGTGAAGCCAATTTGTAATTGCTGTTGTTTCGAGACAACGAAGAATTTTGCTACTGCCACAACCACAGGTTTCCCAAGCTCAATATACGTGGTGTATGGTACAGCTTGTGTATATAGAGAATTGTATGGGAAAGTCACTGATGGTATAAAAAATGTGTAAATAACTATTGAAATAAAGTTTTTCTTTTTCGAGTTTGTCGTTTTCTTATCTCTTGCGCCGATTTTGAAGCCATTCTGGCGCCGTTTATTGAAGTTATTCCAAATCGTTGGTGGAGAATTCGAATACCTACACTAAACGGCGCCAGAATGGCTTCAAAATCGGCCTAAGAAACAAGAAAACGACAAATTTGAGAAAGGAAAACTTAACTTCAAATGAGATAGTTATTTATCCAATTTGTTTACCATCAGTGACTTTCCCATACAATTCTCTATATACACAAGCTGTACCATACACCACGTATATTGAGCTTGGGGAGCCTGTGCCACAACTTTTCAGTTGCTAAGTAACCATTACTCCTCTCCATAATCTTCCCAGGCATTGAAATCTAAGATGGCGAATAGAAGCTGATCTAGACGGGTAAAAATTGCCGTTATGGCGTGGAAACAGAAGCGAATTTCCAAGAAACTACACTACTGAGACCGCTATGATATAATTTTTCAATAAACTGTGCGGTTTTTTATATGATCATCAAACAATTATATAACGAGCAAAAACGTTTTTAAAAGTTATATTCTTTTCTTGACATGCGACTAGGGACAGTGCATCACCCACACACTTACAAATATTTATAGCTAATTAAAAAGAGGAATATAGACAACTGTAATAAAAACATGTGTATAGTCGAACCCGGGCCAAACGCATCACAAGGACCACCAGTGCGACCACAGGTGCGCTGGCTAGTAATTCACCAATTTTTAAAGTATATAGAGCGGTTTTCACTTGAGTGTCAAAGGTAAATTGCGTTTGCTTTGGTTTTATATTGCTACGCTTAGTGATTGGCTAAAAAATCTCGCGCCACTTTCTTAGCTAATCAGAACTAAAACCAAAACCAATCGTGACTCGCTCACGCACGTTTTCCCGCGCTTCGTGCCAGCTACATGTATTTGCTTCGAGGTTCACTGGATTGTCTGTATCCTTTGTGATTGGCCAGAGTCATTACTTTGGTTTTGGCTTTACGACACTCAATTGAAAACTGCTCTATCATGTTGCCCTTACAATCATTAAGGGCTAACCGTAAAGAAGCTAACTGAAGCGCTCTTCTAGCTAGTCTCTCACAAGGGCACTCTACTACTCGTTCCCAGTGCCTTTTGAGTTTGGATGACGCACTGTCCCTTTTCACGTGCTCGTTCACGTGATAAACAGTACATAACTAGTGGGGGAGGTGAGAGGCTTACTGTCGCAAGCATGTACGTCACACAATACATTATTTGTCTTACCGGATGATTGAATCGACACGGGACGTCAAAGAAAATGTATTCCTATCAAGATTGAGAATAATTATAAACGGTTACATTTTAGCCAAACAGTATTTGAGAGATAAGTGAAGTAGTAATCTTATGTAAATATTTAATAAGTCCCAAAAGCACTTAGAACTTCATTTATCCTCGTAAAAATATGCGTTTGTGATTATTTACTTGGTTGTCAAAAGCTAGCAGAAAATTTACAACTTGAAAAATAAAAATAATAGAAAAAGATTTCCAAAACTGGTTACCTTTCTAGGGATGGTTTCATTCAAACCACAAAGATGCCTCTCTTCAGCCCGCGCAAAGAGGGCAAGAATGGTCAGCGGAATGACAAAGAGCAGATACAGAAAAAGGTTGAGTACCAAAGATTTCCATCCAAACGTCTGCCTGAGGGAGGGAATAGAGCGGAAGCAATTAAAAAGAGCATAATACACGAACTGATAAAACACTCGACGAACTCAGAGAGAAAATTAATCATTAAAAATGCGAAACGTTTTTTATTACACTCGTTTAACAACTTATTTGAACAACACAGTCGAAAACAAATGCTATCTTCGGTTAATTTTCGTTTAAGACTTTCCACGACCGTTAGAAGTGGTTGAGGACAAATTCATCACACCTCACCCGTTGGTTTTTTGTTTGTTTTCGAACATTTTCCTCACACCCCCCCCCCCCCCCCTTTTTATTCTTTTTCGACCAATCAGAATATGGAACGAGCAGTCGTGAGCACACCGAACGTTGCCACGTGACGTTGACGTCATAAAAGCACGTGCTGTTACTTAGCAACCTGTTTTACGAAAATCCCGAGCTCTATAAATTCTTGAAGTAACGGTCAGGAATAAACTAAGAAGAGCTTGTAAATTGTCCTCTAACTATTAAATAAAAGTCATGTTGGGTTTACAACATTAACATATATTTCTTAAATTAAATCATAACTGTTCTTACCATTTTTTGTTCATAACGATATAACAAATGGGATGAGCCAGGCAATTGATTCGACGATGCTTTAACATTGTCTGTGGTAAGAATAGGTAGAAACATTAATGATAAGTGTACACTTTCTTGTCAGAATTAAATGTAAATTCAAAGTACGCATACTTGCGTGCTCGTACCTTAAGTACCATCAGAGGGTCCTCATCAGGCCTCTCATCAGTTCCTTGAATCACCGTGAAGTCATACGTTACCTAGCAACACCAGTAATAAAAGTGACAGTTACTGAACTGTCTGCCCCGGGGGCCGGGTGGGGGGGGGGGGCCTTTGGGGGGTTTTTTTTTTTTTTTAAAACCCCCCCCCCCCCCCCATGTCTGCATATGCTTCACAGAAGGTATAGGAGGCACAGTGGTCCGATGCACTGCGCACGAAATTCCCACTAAAATTGCCCTCTTTTGAAATCCAAAAACCAAAAGTCAAGACAGTCTCTTTTAAAAAATTTAAGCTTTGTTGGCCTCAGATGCAAAGAAAATTTGCTAATTGTTATTCTTCTAGGCATTTGGCTAGTAATTTAGTACACCACCGCTCTTTTTACAACGTTCTCTTTCAAAATTCTTTCAAACTTTCGCTTCAAACTCTGAAAGGTTTGAGGTGGCGAACGCTGGAAATTGCGCTTTATTTTTGTGTTTGACTGCTGTGAAAGTATCACTGGCATTTGAATTAGAATTTCAGTAAATTGTTTACTTTCCAAAGCAACCCCTCCAAAATTAACTGTGCAATTGTGCCATTATACCACTGAACACTGTCAATTTTTTTTTTTATAACAGCTGCGCAGTATTACAACCCTGTAGCTTCGTAGGTATGATCTTGTTACTAAACTGTTGGTAGGTCTAACGTGCTGATCTCGGGCTGCTGTTTTTTAACAACTCGTTCACTTTGCTGAAAATCACTCAAAAGTGG
This sequence comes from Oculina patagonica, assembly GCF_052425735.1. Classification (NCBI taxonomy): domain Eukaryota; kingdom Metazoa; phylum Cnidaria; class Anthozoa; order Scleractinia; family Oculinidae; genus Oculina; species Oculina patagonica. Next base: position 20,458,045 of record NC_135771.1, read on the forward strand.
GTCCTAGTGGGATTTGACAAAATTTTTGGGTGAAATTTTTGGAAATTCTTTTTTTTTTAAAATCTTAAATTTTTTCCGTATTTTTTTTTTCAATAAAATCCCGCCCCGGGCATCAAAAAAACCCCCCGCACCCCCCCCCCCCCCCCCCCTAAAGCCCCCCCCCCAAGCAGTAAATTCCCAACAAGAATTGAACAATATAATTTGCTACTTAAAGGGGCTAGGTCACGGTATTTTAGGTAATTTTATTTATTTCGCTAAATTAGAGCTCTAAACTTTAAATTGGCAGAGCAAAAGTCTTTCTTTGGCAAAATCACGGCCACATAACAAACAAGGATGATTTTTGAGCATTGTAGATGACACTTTCATACAAATTAGATAAACTTGAAAAAAGTCGGGCCGACGTTTTTTAAGTTTACCCGAACGCAATACGTTTTAATCTTGTCGAATTTTGCCCATCGATGGCTCTTTTTGGCCTTTCTGTGTTTCTTTGGAGTTTGTCTACAGATTTAAGACGTTATTGTGATATTTCAGTTAATTTTATGAACAGATGGCCAGTGCCGAAATTGCCTAAAATTGCGTGACATAGCCCCTTTAACAAACGAGAAGAAATCTAGCTGGGCTTGGAAATAAGACTTACTTTGTAATCTTCGCTATCAGGGTTTCCCTCTTTTGTAACGCACTGATCCATAAAGCTCTAGAAATGCAAGCAAAAAAAGTACTGTTAAAAAAGGTACTGTTATAGCCTTTTAACTGGAAAGAGAAGATTGAGATGCAGGAATATATAATATTTCTTACCATAGCAACTTCTGGCATTTTAATCACAAGGTGTTTCATCGTGGCCATGTGCCCTGGAGCGCATGTCGTCAGGACTTCGCGCCATCTGCAAAAACAACGAGCAACCATATACTAAGAATTCAACTATGCCAAGAGAAATTTGGGAGTGACCCTTTCATTTCTCCAACAACTATCGTAAGTTGAACCTCCTTTATAACATTAGACTAAAGTGGCACACGGCACTTTAGGGAAAGCGTATTCAGAGCCCCCATAGTGGGGGGAAAGCGAAAAACACGGGGGGAGGAAGGCGAAAACACGAAAAATGAAAAATAGCGGGAGCGCGGTGAATCCGCGCTTTCGTTTCGATTCTCTCCAGGCTCCGCGCGCTTACTTTTCACCTCTCCCCATTTCCCAGCCCAGAACAAGAGCCCCCGGGTACGAAACACGAAAGAGACCTCTGCGGAGGAGAGAGCCCCCACGTGGGAAGTGGCCTTTTGACGGAGGTCTTGAATGTAGGGTTCCTGCACGAATCAATGTACCTTTGCGAAAAATGTCCCCACGAATAGTCTTACTGTAAAGGGTGACGAGAACTGAATACTAACGCCTTTTTTCTGCATTCATAGTTACGTTTACATGATTAATTCTGGAATGACTTTCATTCCGGAACGAGTTCATTCCATCGCCATATACTTCATTGTATCTGTTTACATGATACCGAGACGAAAGTCAAGTCATTCCGGAATGAGTTCATTCCGGTTTTCATTCCGGAATGAAATTTTCGTTCTGGAATGACATTTCATTCTCGAATTTCGTTTGGTTTCATGTCATGAAACCGCATACGGAGGCCACAGTTTGACCTGAGAGCGAAAAAACGTAATAGCATTTACTGTTTAGCCTAAAGAAGCAGTCCTGTGGTCAAACTGCACGTTAAAATTGCAGATGGGGCCATAAATGGGCACAATAACACGTTCGCGCAAAAACGGCGCACATGAAAAGAACGCCTTAGGTTGAGCATGTGAATGCAGAACAAACTTCATTCCGGAAAGAGTTTCGTTCTGGAATGAAAGTCATTCCGGAATCATGTAAACAGGCCCTTACACTAACATATGTTGATTACGTGCAGCGCACGGGAAATGCCACGTGCAGAACACTGCGCGTTCAGTCTTGAGCCTTAAGCGTACGCTAGCGAAGCTTAGCTGATCTGAAATGATAATATCGGTATACCATAAAGCAATTTAATTTTGCTATGGTTTTTTTCTTTGTATTTTTTTTTTCATATATCTTTCTAAACAAACCTGTCGTGACTCGCTACAGCAAGTGCCACGTTTTTCCTGTCAGCATTCAGTGCGGCGTCCAAAACGTTGTGATTCTTTTTGTTCATGAGAATCTCTTGCTCCGGATAAGACAGCAGGCATGAAATTACTTCAGGAGAATCGTGGATGGCGGCCAGATGTAAAGCAGTGTTCTGGATGAGAGGAGTAAAGAAGACAAAAAGTCAATTAATGACTTTAACTGAAAACGAAACAAAAAATACCCTTGCCATAATTAGTTTCAGATGTAACTATTCAAGAAACTTCCTCGAATAATTGTCGTTTCTCAATAAATCGCCCCCTTTCAGCAACCTCGTTCCCAGGGTCTCTCTCTCTCCCCGCCCCAGAGCGGCTTATATTAGAGGCTTAGTATTGACAAAATACATTCTAAGCCGCCCCTCCCTCCAACGATTTTTTTGTCACCACCCAGATTCTGGGGGGCACGTGACCAGACCCAACCATGGTCTCTCTTCTCTCGCTCTGGGGGGCGGGAGAGAGAGAGACCCTGGAAACGAGGTTGCCCTTTCAGGTGAAAATATTTGAAACTAAATAATTGCCTCCCTCGACTAATCACCGCACCCAACCCCTCTATGCTAGCCTGTCGTGAATAATCACCCTCTCTATCCCTGCCTAAACTTTCATCTGGAATGGGAACAACTCTAACCCCAAGAATATTGTCTTTGAAAATAAGTCAAAGAAACCAAACTATTTATACTTCATCTTCATTATTTATGGTGAGAGTTCCAGCGAATGATATTTAGCAATTATTGGATGAGGCTGAGCATGATATGAAGAATTATGCAGATCTCGGAGAGATCATATCATGCGAAAGCCGAATTCAATAATTGTTTTATTATTCATTCAAAATATTTCCAGAGCTCCAAATGAACAAAATGAATTTAAAACGGTTCTTACAGTAGGCAAAGTAGACAAATACACAACAACGTTCGCTTTTAAATTTGATTTAAACTTCAAAAACTCGGTTACCTTCATTAAATTTCTTGTCCTTTATAACGTCGATATTTAGCATTTGCTTGAAGTGTCTATTGAAGCTAAATCTGATGACACAAAGCGATTTTTTCGAGCACAGGTTTCCATCGTTCTTGCTTACTTCGATGTAGAATTTTCGTAAAACCGGTGCAAGTCCTCCGCTGTGGCTGGATCAGGGATTTTTTCCTCTTGAAGATACGCTTTCAAAATCGATCGACTCCCCTTCGTTGCTTTTTCCGTGTTTTACCTCTTCGTAATGCTCAAATCTAGCGGCTATTTTCGCGCTTTCAACCTGCTAGGCAGCAAAGCCTTTCAGTCGCGTGACGTCAGCGGTTCTTGGGAACGAGGTTGCGATCGGATAATCATACTTGGGAACGAGGTTACGATCCAATAATTTTTGATATTGGACGTCAATCGTCCAATAATTGGAATTTCTTCCAAATTTGGTCGGCGCTAGCCGAATAGCTGGAATTAACCGGGGATCGAAAGCCAATCAGAAACACAGAAATATTTTGAATGAATAATAATAAAAATAATCACCCCTTTTGGCGCAAACAACAACAACAATAATAATAATCATCATCATCATCATCATCATCATCACACCCGTTGTAGTAGTTTGTGGCCCGTGACTAAGAAATTTGTGTCCCGGATGTGTCCTCGGAGAGGTTTTTTTCCAGAGTGGTTGTAATTATATTTCACGACTTAATGTAACAAATAAATCAACTGAATTAAGTTAATATAATTTTACTTACCTGATTTTTGTCAAAGAGGTTAATACATTTAGGGTGATGTTCTAAAATACACTCCACGCATCGCTTGGATCCTCTCATGGCAGCGATGTGTAATGCTGTTCTGTCGTTATGATCCCTGAGAAAGTATCACAAAAATATTCAGTACACTGGATATAAATAACATTAAAATAACACCTAGTTACTTGCAAACTGACACAGTAATCATTACGAAAAATATTCTTGATTTTCTATGTTTTCTCGCTTTTTCTATTTTCTTCTTTTCTACTAAAATTCAGCTTATTTCTTCGTCCTTTGCTTTTAGCTATATACTCTTTCTTTCCGCAGGAAGTTTTGGTTTAGCCTGCAAAAAAACAAGAAATCGAATATACTCTTGAAAATGTTCATTGATTTTGCAGGCAAAATTGTAAACGTTTTCTTGCACGACATTTAAAAAAACTTTGAGGCGCCATGCAGTTTGCAATAAGCTAACCTTGAGGCCCTGTTTAGAGGGTGACACTATCCCTTATCCCATTGAAAAATTATTGGGATAAACTGTCTAATAAAATTGTCTAACAAGAGCGGCTTAAAATCATCAAAGCTGCTATCCCTATTATTTTTATTTTCATTATCCCAAAAATTGATTTGTTATACTGTACCTTGTCCCTATAATTATTTAAACAATGTTCGCTTATCTCTAAGATAATTGTGCGAGTTATCCCTAATCCCTAAACCCCTAACAAGGCCTCATCCTTTGCCCGCAAATTGTGCATCATATTACCCCCTGGGGAGGGTAATAATGAGGCCAAGTGGCACACACTTTAATCGCTAAATTATATAGGGTTTCTAATATATCTCCAAACCTACTTTTCCACAGTTGCACCAAGGTTAAGCAAAAGTTCCACGACTCGGTCATGTCCTTCTACGCATGCGAAGTGTAGAGCTGTCTTTCCTTGACTGTCCTTCAGGTTTAAGGAACGAATATTCCGACCGGAAAGCAACGCTTCAACTACCTCATGCCAGCCATATCTAAGAAGGAAAAATAAATCGAGTAAAACTGTCCTTATTTTGTCTTTGATTTTATGTGATTTTTAACGCACTTCCTTCAAAAAAATAGTGCTTTATTAATTTTATTACCTTTTTTTAGTTTGTCAGGAGTCTTACGTTTTTGGCGAGCCTATAGGGCAAGTCAAGAAACAAACGACGAGGGAAATGTACAGCAATACTACAGACTAAAATGACTAATGGTTCCGCCGGTATGGACGCCATTTTGGAATAGTACGTGTTGTGTTACCTGGCAGCACCATGAAGAGCCGTATCTAGTCCGTATGACATAACAGTTGTTGCTGCTCTATTTCTTTCCATGAAAAGCAAGATGTTCTGTCGGATTCAAAAGATAACGTTTTTTAAAGGATGATTGATTTTTCGCCTCTAAAAGAATCGAAGGAAACTTAAAAGTAATATTGTCGACAGTATGGTAAAAAAAATAGTAGCTACAGAAGCACAAAGTTGCGGGAGGAGGAATAGAAGAGGAAGAGAAGAAGAAGGAGAAGGAGAAAGAAAAAGAGAAGGAGAAGCAGGAGGAGGAGGAGAAGAAGGATAATGAGGAGGAGGAGGATTAGGAGCGGAACAGCAGCAGGAGGAAAAGCAGGAGGAGAAGCAGGAGAAGGTGAAGCAAGAGAGCAGGAGCAAGAGGAGGAGAAGCGCGCGCAGGTGGAGGAGGAGGACTAGAAGGACTAGGAGGAGCAGGAGGAGCAGGAGGAGCAGGAGGAGCAGGAGGAGGGGTTCAGGCTCTCTCTCTCCCCAATATCCACAGGTCGAGATTCTCCTGCTTCTCAGTTTAGATCTCTTACCTGAAGGTGACCGTGTTTCGCAGCATAGTGGACTGGAGCAAACCCTGTGATGTCTTTTTCAGTTATCAATCGGTAAGCTGCGCGTCTCTGACAAGAAAAATACGCTTGATAATTTAAAAATTGTGTGCACTGAAAAAGTACCTTAAAATAGTAAGTATTTCTTAATAGCTTCGCGAGGTCCTCTGAGTGGCTAAATTATCTTCAGTCGTCTTTCATGAGAAAAGGGAGGCATGATGGAATGGCTTCTAAAGTTTCATCATATTTCGTGCCTTGCAGTTTACTTATAAGAGGCGACTGCAGGGTACGAGTCAGTCTAAAGCATTCAAACAACTAATAAAGGAAGGCTTACAGTACGGTTGGGATTACAAACTTTAACTTACAATTTTTCGTCAGGCACGGCCTAAATTCTTCAGGGAATGAGCTAATACTGATGAAAAAATGTCTGAAAGACCACCGTAAGGAACACCCGACGACCTGCAATTGACCGACTCGCCCCTCCTTTTCCTCTAGACCTACTGCAATTTCAGACCATTTTCTTTCTGATGATTATTTATCTTCTTATTCCACTAGAACTAGTACATTTATCTCGTGACACTATACGCAAAGATAGGAAAGCGATAGGGCCTTAAGGTAAAACCCTTGAACCCAAGAGTATCAACAAACGTTAAGGGATAGTTGTTTTTTGGTAATTATAAGTACGAGGGGGGTACTCCTATATTGGTTTGGGGGGGCCCGGGGTTTTTTGTGGGTTTATTTTTTTTTAAGAAGGAAAAAGGGGGGGGGAATCCCCCCCCCCTTATTGTGCATATCTTCGTGTATGCCTTATCTTGTGAACTTTTATTCCTTTGTTTGTCTTTTACTTGAATTCTAAGTTTTTCCTTATCTTTTATTGTCTTTGTATTTTCAAGTTGCAACGTAGTTTTTTTCTTATCTGGCCGGGCCAGACGAAATATATTGGCCGGGATTATATCATTGTTATAGTCCCAACGTTCAGCTTTCCTTTATTATACTTCAACAGCGTTTTACAGCGACAAAGCCAGTGCAATCTCTCCAAATGTAACGGTTAAATAACATAAGCGATCAATTTCATACCTGTAGTATCACTTCCATAGTGGCTGTATGTCCCACGGCCACTCGCACACAAGATCGACTATCCACATCTTTGATCGTGACGTCAGCACCCGCATTAATCAACGCCTGGACAGACTCGGTGGCACCCTCCCCAGCTGCTAAGAAGAGAGGGGTGCGGCGGTGTTTGTCACGGGGGTCAACTGAAGCACCCTAAAAATTTGGCACAAAATCAGTTTAGCTTTTGAATAATTTAAAAATTGAGCCTCTTTTGTCCACACGTTCTTTGTATCGCGGAATGGTACCGCGGGAAACCCGGTTTTTTTAGCTTTCTCGAAGTAGTTTTTTCGGTTAAAGGAGCTTCGTCAAGGGGGTTTGGAAGATTTTTGGTCCAAACTGTTTTGAAATAAGTGGTAGGCAATTTAACTCATGAAAAAAAAATCATCTTTGAACATCTAATAAACAGTTATTCCACGAGCACACGTTGGATATGACGATCTCATATCCAACAAGCTCGAGTGGAATAATTGTTTTATTAAAAACGCTCAAAGAATTGCAATATTTGTACTCCACAACTGTTTTAATTTCATTGACGCGTTTTGGCTCAGTACCACATTTGCGGTCAATGGTATATGAGCTCATATACCATTGCGTGTTAACCAATCAAAACGCAGAAATTGCAATATACCATTGCTAGTTTTTTAATAAAGGAAGATATTTCTAACCTTAATTTGTGGAGAGAAATCATACCAAGGCTATAAATATCGATTTTTTTGAAGACGCGCGGAAACAACTTGAAAATCATGGAATAATCAAGCATGGATGCGCAGAAGGTGGACGAACTAACAAGGAGGTACGGTCTTTAGGTTAATGTATTTTTTTGATAGGTTATTATTAGCCCTTTCGGATCGGGTCGTTTAATATGAATCTGGGAACTATTAAGAGTAGAAAGTTACCAGACTTTCCTATCACTTTTGAGGGGAACAAAAATACTCTATCCTACCTGTTGTAAAAGGTACTGTACAACAGCGAAGTGATTGTTATATGCAGCTATATGCAGGGGAGTCAAACCTTGATTGTCAGTCAAATTAGTTCGACAAATGGCGTCATCTTCAGAAGCAAGGAGTTGAACTACCTCTATGACACCTTGAGCGCACGCCACATGGAATGCGGTTGTTCCGTCACTTTTCTAAATCAATAAATTAAAAAATAGAATAAATAGAGAAATAAATGTATTAATGAATGAGGACGGTGATGAATGAATCAATGAATCAATGATTCAATCAATCAATCAATCAATCAATCAAACAATGAGTCAATCAATTAAGCAATCAATCAGCCAATCAACCAATCGATCAATCAATCGACCAATTAACCAACCAACCAAGCAGTCAGTCAGTCAATCAGTCAGACAGTCAACCAACCAATCAATCAAACAATGAGTCAATCAATTAAGCAATCAATCAGCCAATCAACCAACCAACCAACCAACCAGCCAACCAAGAAATCAATCAAGCAAGCAAGCAAGCAAGAAAGCAAGCAAGCAATTAATCAATAAATCAAGCAAGCAATCAATCAATCAAGCAAGCAGGCAAGCGAGCAAGCAATATACAATCAATTGCAATCAATCAAGCAACCAAGCAATCAAGCAATCAAGCAAACAGTCAGTCAGTCAGTCAGTCAATCAATCGGTCAGTAAGCTGGTCAATGCATCTGTCTGTCCTTTCATTTTGTCTGTCAGTCGGCAGTTGGTCATTGGCATCAATAAAGCTTCTGTAAGGCCAAGTAAATAAATAATATACAGATTTAGGGTGCGTTTCTTTGACAAAATCCAAATCCGGGCTTGTATCCAAAAACGGATTCTGCGTTTCTTTGCCTATATCCGAAAATGGATTAATCTCGGATCAGTGATCTGAAGAATCCATACTCCGAGTGGATACATCAGATCATATCTAAATCCAGATTTTTAGGATTCATGATTCATTGGCCTAAACAAACAAACAAACAAACAATCTATACAATTAATCAATCTTTTATACAATCTTACTTACGATATTGGTTACTTGACAAGTTAAGAAACATTTATTTTGTTCGTAATACTGCTTACCTTTAACCGTGGAATGACGGCTCCATTGTCCAGACAAAGACGTACCACCTAAAACATAAATGATTAAAATCTGTTAAAAGCCTTGGTCTCACAGGTGATGAAAAATTTAATTTAGAATTGTTTTGAAGAGACTGTTTACCTCGGGGCTTCCACTTTCAACTGCCAAGTGAAGCAGAGTGCTGCCCTCAGAATCCACATTGAAAAGTAAATCTTCCATTATCGTCTTTTTTGATTGAGCTGCCAGCGAAAACAATGCAGTATTATTAGGCCTACAACCACTGAGTAGAAGAGCCGGTTGGGGAGATATTTATCTCGAGGTCTTGACCACCAACCCAGTTAGCGAGTTTATGACTCTTTAATTCGTTTCTTATCCTTATACAAGCTTTACGAAAAGTGTCAAATGACTAGGGAAATAAACAAAAAACAGGGCGAAAATGACAGTCACTTTGAAGGATTTACTTGGAAACGTTTTGGGTAGGGTCCTTTATTGGGGTCTAAGAACCCCTACCCTCTCCAAGACAACAAAACTTAAATTTGCTACCCCAACTTTAGAGTTTGATTGTATACCCTATCTCAGTCAGACAGCCAGTCGTCTAACCAACCAGCCAGCTAGTCAGCCACTCTGTCGGTTGGTCCGTCAGTCAGTCGGTCATTCGGTTACTCAGGCAAACAGGCAGCCAGCCAGGCAGTCGGTCGGTCGATCGGCCGGTCAGTCATTTCAAAGTGATACATTATGCTATACTAACCATCTTCAAAGAAAAATTCCGCGGTATTCTTGCTTCCTTTTTCCACAGCTCGCGTCAGAGGCGTCATGCTGTCATCATCGCGGCAGTTTGTAGAGGCTCCGTTGTTAATCTACAACGAAATAAACTATAAGAAAGAACTTTAAGGCGGGATTGTTGTATTTTTAACTGCGGCGTGTTGTTTTCACCATGCGTTTGATATATGTTACTAACCAATAATTTGCAGATAGGTACTTTGTCAATATCGGCAGCGATGTGAAGGGCGGTCCGCGAACTATGTCCTCTGATGTCTACGTCGCCTTTAGCTTTTTGAAGAAAAGCCTGAAGATTAAAAGTCATATACTTATTACTTTGTGGGACAGTTCTATTCCTCGAAATCCGTAACAGAATTAATTCGATTAGGTTTTTTCTTACAGTGAAAATTAAACTGCAATGCATGTCAAACCTCGTTAAAAGTGCAATGAAGAGGATTTAAGAATTTGCGACTCTCAAGACCGAAGTTTTAATTTTCTTGCGATGTCAGAACTATTCTCAGTTAAGCATGCAAAGACAACGTCCAAAAATCTTAATTTCTTTTAATTTGGTATTTATAAATGCCAAATAGAAACAAAGATGGCTCATAAATAAGAGTTCAAGTTCTCCGTATAACGCTGTCCATATAACGCTCATTTGACGTTGGTATTTTGCAGGATTTATCATGATAAGTAACGCATATGAAGAGCCATTGTACTGCCTAAAATCTTTTCTTTCGGGAGGTTCTTGAGCAGTCGTCGTTGTGCGCGTAACTTTCTCATAACAAGGTATTAGAACGATATTCAGATGGGTGCGATAACAGTAAAACCAAAACCAAAGTAATCACTCTGGTCAACCATAGAGGACACAGACAATCCATTGAGCCAATCAGAATTAGAAGCCATTACAATGAAGCGCGGGAAAACGTGTGTGAGCGAGTCACCAATGGTTTTAGTTTTACTTCTGATTGGCTGAGGAGAAAGTGGCGCGAGTTTTTCAAACCAGTGACTAAGTATAGTAATGCAAAACCAAAGCAAACGCGAATTACTTTCGACACTCAAGTAATAGAGCGATACCAAAGTGAGATTCGTCTGTTGCAATTAATTGGTCAATAATCCCACCTTAACAATGTTCTCGTCCCTAGTCCGAACCGCGGTATGAAGCGGTGCACTTTGGCTCTCATCTAGAATGGCTGTGTCAGCCCCAGCCTCCAAGAGCATCTCCATGATTTTCACGTGACGCCCTAATATGGCATTGTGGATTGGAGTTCTTCCTGACTTATCCAGAAGATTCAGATCTGAGCAGAAAACAATGTAAGGATTAATGAAGAAATTGTTCAACATGACACGAGCGTGGGACAAAGAAAAAATCTGAGTCCCCGACGGGAATCGAACCCATGGCCTCCCAGATACCGGTTGGGCGCTCTAACCAACTGAGCTACGAGAGACTCGTTGTGAGCTGGGCCATTTACTAGGTTGATATATGACACGCGTCCTGCATACTGCTAGGATCAGCAATGTCGAAATCATCAAGTTTGTAGTAAATAATAAAGATGGTAAATTTTAAGCTCGGTGATAAATATTATAGGATTATTTATTATCAATACGACTCGTTCAAAGCAAACGGTGAGAATTGGACGTGCCAGCAAATTTATTATACAAACCAACGAAAAATAACGACAACAAAACTAGTGGACCAATTTTAAAAATATACTTGCTAAGGTTACTAAGGTTATTTTAATACACCACGGGAGTTCAAATACAAAACTTTTGAATGCACAGAACCACACAACGCAAAACTAGAGAACTTGAAGAGTATTATGTACTTGGCTTAGAAATCAACGTCAGACATCACTATGTAAAAGTATTTGCAAGGCTAGCAATTAACCCTTATTATGAACTGAAACTTTATTTACCCTCGGTATTATGAGCCGTGTTAGGGCTCTAGCAAGTATATGCTAATGAAACCGAGCATTTCACAGTATACAACACAATGCGCAAAGATAGACCACAACACCGGGAACTCCGTGCCCTACTCTTTTCGATAAGTGTGTGGGTTCTTTAACGTCCCCTGTTGATTATAACACTGAAGATGCAGGAGACGGGGCCTACGGTTTATCGACTTTATCTGAGAAGACTACAATATCTAACCATTTGCAGATGTCATTGCAAAGGCAGCATATTCTCCTCAGTTATTTTAAGTCCCTGAGTGTTGGTCCGGTCTGGGACTCGAACCCGAGACCTCCCGCACGGCAGTCCGGCGCTCTACCAACTGAGCTAACCGGTCGGCGGTTATTATGCTAAGCCCTGATTGTTCCGGGACTTGGAGAAATGGCCATTAAACCACTCAAATACAGGTTAGATAGATCTTTTCACACACAACTGTCCATTTTGAATATCGACTGTATTCTGACAGAGTTATAATTAATCGAAAAAAAATACGTGATCAGTTTTTGGTGCAAAATTAGTGGTAAAATAGGCCAATATGCCCGTACTTGATCATGGTCTCCTTTCAAGGCTTTTCCATTGATAAAGATCAAAACTTTCCAGGCCAGAAAAAAGGATAAACAGATTAGAAGATAATAATAAAGTATTTTTCGTTTAAGAAGATAGAAGAATAAAGAAGATAGAGAGAATAGGAAAGCAGAGTAAAATATTGTACTTTTTTACATGAAATCTTCATGTAAATCTTACTGCAGTGTGAAACAGTGCATTTCTAGCAAAGTTAAGAGAAATTTAGCACCGAAGCGCCCAAAAAATCAATTTAACGGTTAAAAAAACGTTTTTTGAGTAATTTCAGCATATTAAGGGTGAACCTGCCTTTTTTCCGCGTGCCAGCCCTACAGTTAAAATGGTTCAGTTACACAAATTAATTAAGTTCGTATAACTCTTACCAGGCTCAGTCTCCAATATGTTCTTGACTTCAGCTTCGTCTCCAGACAAAGAGACCTGGTGTAGTTTAAATGGATTCACCTTCTTTTTGTCCTCCTGTAACCAAGGCAGCAAAATAAACATGGTTAATAAAAGATTTATTTTATTATAAAAGATTTCTTACACGACTGGAAACTTTGTATAGTGAGAATTGCTACCCGGTAGATGTCGTGGAAAACAATGTGCGGCAAAACTTTAACGCGCGCTAAAGGAGTTATAATTATTTCTGTGTTTAAGGTCATTTCATTTTCGAAGCAATTGAAACTCCGAAAAATATCTTGCAAAAAATCGCGCGGGAATTAGCGCGGGATCATCCGTGACAAAACCTGGTCCGACACTTGGAAAATATCGGCCCTCGCGGGAACGAAAATAAAGTAATCTGATTAGCTGTTTTTAGTTATTGGCGCTCATACCACCTTAGTCGTGTAGTAATGAGTACTATACCATCCCTCATACAAAAAAGGAAACTAGATCGATTATATAGATAAGGATATTAACTCAAGAGAAAGTCTGCTAAACGATTTTAATTTGAGGTAAACCTCGTCCATGCTCAGTAACTCATGATAACGACCTTTGCTAGCTTCCATGTACTAGTATAGTAATTTTAACAAAACCAGAACACTATTTTAAGGCTTCTATTGATGTAAATATGTCGTTTGGTTTTTGTCTTTTTCAAAAGCCGGCTCCATTATAGAGGATAATACATGGGTATGCAGAGATACATCGAAAATTTCTCTTCGATTGTTAACTCGATATCTCATGTGTGGCAGCGATTCTGATGGGCCAAAACCAGGACGCATGCTGAGGTTGTTGATGTTTCATTTTTGCTGTAGTATTTGGTTTCGATGCACTTTAAGGTTGCTCCGCAGGGTGCAACGAGAAACGCTTGCTCATAACTTTTTCGGCTTCAGTGCGATGGTCATAAAACTTTGGAAGAACCTAAACCTATCATTTAGCTATAATTAAAATCATACTTGGATTTAACTGGACACCACTTTTTTAACAAAGTCACCGCATATATTTTTGACTTAATTTCTGAAATCAGTTTATACTGACGTAATGCAAACCAAAGCCATGTTTTAGCAAAATCGTGGGGTTCACTTAATTCCCAGTAACATTAAAAAATATATTACTACAGTTGAATTGAATTCTGTCATTTTACTGAATAATAGGTGAAAGTTTTCTGAAAGTTTTATGGTTTCAAAGTTTTTCGTGGACGAGTGGTTCCGAAATAACTTCGGAGCCACCTTAATTCCAGGTCAGATGAAAGGTGTGGGTTTTTATTTCTAATCAAACAATATTGCCACGCCTACCGGTTCGTCTTCATCGTCTCCAGCATCTATCATGTCAAAGACATCGCTTGCCATTGATTGGAGAGACAGCTTACTCATTCCCTTAGCTCGCTGGCGCCGATCCAGTTGAGGACTTTGACTTAAAGGTACCAAAGGTATCCGCTCGGCAGTGGGGCCATCGTGAGGAACTTGTAATGAGTCGTTCATGTTGGTGTCCATTGCAGCGTGAAGGATTGTTAAGTCAGCTGCTTCTGAACTGCAGTGAAATCAGGTAATAGAATTTTAAAACACTCGGACGTGCAAGCAAATTCATACACCCACCGTGGTACAAGGGGGGAGGGGGAGAGGGGCTGGATGGAAACCTTTCCCAGGGTTTTCGTTTTATTAACGCCCAGCGAAACCGTTTTGCACTGAGTAGAAAGCCCATAGCTACAAGATTGCGCAATTTTTGGGTTGTGCCGTCATATGACGTCATTAGAGCCGCCATTTTGGATCCGCCATCTTGGATTGCACCATTTTCTTAGAAAGTCACAAAATAACGGAAATTGACGCGGGGGGGGGGGGGGGGGGCTTCCACTCCCCCACCCTAACACGTCAGAGGGTTAAGACTTCACCTAGGTATACGTCACTGTCTTGGAGAGACCCAATGGGAAGTTGGGATGGTGAAGTGATGAGAGCGCTCGTCTCCCACCAATGTGCCCCGGGTTCGATTCTGACCAGGTGTGATATGTGGGTTGAGTTTGTTGTTAACTTTTCTCTCTTCTAAAAACCCACATATTTTCAAAGTCCATTTTAATTTGAAACTCAGAGGAACGTCATAACCCTCAGCTAGAGCTGATGTGGCTTCCTCTCCAAATATATAAATTTAGTTTTTAAGTTAGAAGACCCTTAAAGATTTTGGCTAGAGTTTCATGGAGTTAGGGCTCGTAATCTGTTGCACTGTTCTCCAGTCTCTCATCCGTTATTCCCTTATCTCTCTGGGATTCTCTGCCTTTGATAACCATTATTTCGACGCTACTATCTGTCCCATCACCGGCCTTACAAAACTCCACCTGCAAGTGTTGGATTGCAGAAAAAAGCCTTTTTATTTATCTCCCGTTAAATATAATTGCCGTCTTCACCGTCTAGACTGCTTTTTTATTCTTTTATTCGAGGAATTTCGTTTATGTTAAGTGTTAGTATGAGCAATGATAGATAGAATAGTTGTTGAGTGTAAACATATTCCCATTTCCTCGGGAAAACGAGTATTTTCAGGTTATTACTTTTTAAATTAAATGTTCCGCATCCGAACCAAAGTGCTTTGACAAATGGCGCCGACAAGTCTGCATATCGCTATTTTCAAACTCGTAGAACATTTTTAGAAAAGCTCTAAAAACATAGCAAATGCCCGATCCCCTCTATAGCGCGCGCCTGCAGGGAATCACGGTAGTTGTATTCATCAAACCATGCGCGAGACTTAGCAACGATGCACGTTGCTAAGTTTTGCGCAGGTTTCGGGATACCGGTAATGAATCGAACTTTGAAATGTGAAAATTAAAACTTACCTTATCTTTGTCTTTCCTTATTTGTTTGTTTTTTGGCATGTTACTATCGTTTGCCCTCGGTCAAATCGCCATCGCTGTTCAGATTTTAGCAATGCAATCTTAATTTTGACATAGTAAGACCCAGGTCCCTAAGAATGGCCTCTGCATTGTATTCATCAAATAAGTCCGACGAAAATTTTTGGAGTAACAATGTAGACAACATGCTGACATTTAAACACAACACAAACGCCTCTGCGCTGAAGAGGATTAGAAGCTTTATGTCTATAGATCAGATTATGATGATCCAGTTAAGAACACCGATTGGACACGCTAAGTCGGCAAATATACTGATCAATTCCTTAATCATGTGAATATTATGAACATCAACTCCACCAAAACAGAAGAATGATGTTGGCAGTCGGTGGAGCTTTTACAGCTATATTGATTTTTAATTTAAAGGAAAATGGCATCATTTCACGTCAAACTGATTTCAATCTTTAATGGAAGTCTAACTCGAGATTTCTTTTGCTATCGAATCTACAAACTTTGAAACAGCAGCTGAAACAGCTTGCCTATAAACTGCAAGAAATGCAAAACATTGTTCAAATTCAAATTTGTTAATGAACAATGTTATCTGGCGGCTTTTTTACATTTTTAACATTTCTTCATCTATTATCATATTCGTACTTAGCTCTCTTACATTATTTTTATCAGAAAGAAATTAATTGAACTTAAATTGCTTTTGCATTATTGCTTTTTACGCGTATGATTCATTTTACTTCGCCCTGTCTCCCAGGCGCTACATGGATAAATAGACGATTGATTGATTGATCGATTAATCATGATTGATAGATTAATGCCCCCATCCATGTTTTTCTCTGCCAGCAATTTGTTCACTTGCTTTGTAATACTGATCTGAGCGCAAGTGGAGCGAAACATCTCAGAAAATAAACATGCAAAATTTGCATATACTTATCCTAAAGCTCTGAAGGTCACTAGTTTATAGGCTTTTTATCATTCGAAAAAGCAATCTGAACGATTAAACAACCGTTATAATTGTTCTTCTCGCACTCCTTCCAACAAGTGACCCTCTTTAGACTTTTCACCTCTGTTTTTATTGATTAACTGAGCGCCCCTATTCTACTTCAATTACAGCGCTGTAAGTGTGCATTGAGTTCAGGCGTGAAACATTGTTCTTGTTAATTGCTTATCCGGGGGGGGGCACTCTGTGTATTTTTGGGTGGGGGTGTGCCGCTAGGACTTTGAAACCATTTATAACCTATACCAGACCATGCTTAACTGATTGTACAACCCTATACTAGACTAGACACCAAAAATCCCTACCTTAGTTTTCCGGCAAATTTATACCCTATTCTAGACCAAAAGTCCTTGATTTTTATACCCGATCCAAGACTAAACTGCTTGAAAACCATACGCATATCTATAAAGCTCATATGTGGAAGTGTCCCCCCGGGTACTCATTTTACATTTTTTTCATTTTCAAAAGAACTGGCTGGCGTGTTCTTCTTAGCTTTTTGGGGCTGTTACTTCCATGTGTGAGCACAATTGTTTAACTTTCTTTCAGTCAACGCATCCAGATGTTAATTTGAAAAGAAATAAGTACCCTGTGCTTAAAGTAAGAGCCCTCGTTTAAGCTCTAAAAATAAATTAAAATAGGCAACCCGGGTGCTCAAATCAAAAACGAGTCATTGTTGCGGTGCAGCGAGGTCAGATGTCGGCAAATTTAAGCGCATTGAATTTTAACTTCGTCAAAATTTCTCACATTCTTGTCAGTATCTTTCTCAAGTAGCTGTTGACAATATAGAGCAGATTAAAAACACATTATAAATAGCTTATTTGTTGGATTAAAGTAACATTTGATCACGTGTAATATCTAGTTGGTTGACTGTCGAGCATTGCACCTTTGTAGCTTTGAGGACTTAATTTATTCCTAAATGCGTTTTTAAAGGGACTATGTCACGGCTAAGTTAATCTTATGTTATTAAATTTTGCCAAATATTCGCTATGAAACTAAATGTTTGCAAAGAAATTAATTCTTTGATACTAAATGACAAAACCATAGCTTCCTTGCAGCTAAATGTGTCTCCCGGGCGTCATAAATTAAAGTTACAAGCAGACATGATTAACTTTGAAAACTGTTCCGCCGGACCATATTTTAAAAGCCCACATCGCAATCCGTTTTAATCTTCGACACTTTTGGCCATCCGTACCTTTTTTTGCATTTGGTGTGTTATTTACATATTCCTTCACTGTTTTAAGAGGTTATTTTATACATTTAAACAAATTTGATGGTCATTTCCTATGCCTAAGTTTGGCTAAAATCCGTGACACGGTCCCTTTAAGAGCAATTTCTCGTTCTAGCAATGAATTCTCGTTTTAGTTTCCTCTCCAATAGCAGTCAATGTTAAGCAATGTTCGTCCTCACCTTGACTGACCGATCTTTCCTCTTCAAGCCAAGTGGCTCATAACGCCTATACACTCTAAGCAATGTTCAAATTGATAGTAAATAGCAAGATAAAGATCTACAAGTTCAAGCAAAAAATTGAATCGATGATCGTCGCACTTCCAAGTGGTGCCAATAAAATAGGCTTCCGAAATATTATGACGTTCTAAACTGCGCGCCGTATAAACGTTAACTTTTAGTTTAGGTCTCAACTGCGTTCCTGCAATCGCGTAATTTCATTTCAGTAGAAAAAACAATTAGAAGGCCTTACCTTTGTCTTATCCAGAGATAGACTCCTAAGAGTTAGCAGCGTTCAGATCAATAGACGCTTCCTTTACATAAAATCAAGGACGCAGGCTATTTATAAAGCCGGCAAGCGGCGAACCGTGTATCCTGCGCCAAGGCCGCGTTCGCTCTAAGCTGCAGGGAGCGATGAGAGGCGTCTAGCACAGTTTTCGCAGGCTTTGAAGCGTGACTCGTACGTGAATATCTCAAGCAAATTTTGTAGGCTGCGTGATGACGTCTGGTATTTCCTTGGTTATTTGAAACAATACACCGCCAGGCACGTATGGCGCTTAAAATGGACACGCGATCAAAACAAACACGAGCGCCTGTTTTCACGTGATAAAGTTTCAGATTTTTAATGCGCGCGTCTAAATGGCGCGCGTACGGGACCTTTATATACCTTTATGTTATGTTAGTGTAGACTTATCAGTTACGTTTGAAAAAGAGGAACTACGATTTTCATCAAGCAGATGGCAGAGAACGTATCAATAACTGTTTTCTTTATACATGAAATCAAGAGCGTATTTATTCGTGATAATGTCTAACACTAGCCAGCGGTAAACCGTGATACGTAGGCGAGTATTAAAACTCACGCAAATTTGGTATTAAGCCCCCGCAAACGAGGTGCAACATTGCTGCGGAAACTGATTGTTTTTCTAATTGTTCTCCGTTGCGCACACACCCAGTATTTATCGCGGAAGGAATTTACCTTTGTTTCCAACGAGTTGCGTGAGCAAACTTTGTTTACAAGAAGCAAAAAACAGGTTCTGAATTTTTCCACGTAGGCGCGCTAAGAAAACAATTTTGAGAAACATGTTTCCACGGCAGTGTTTTCGCCCAGGAAACAATTTTGGGATTGACGATACAATGTTACCACGACAATCCTGCCTCGTTTGTGGGGGCCTTTAAACAAGGGCAAAGACGTTAGCAATCTTGAAGTCACGAAAGTTATAGTTGTTTTTTTTTTTGCGTGTGGCAGTCAGTTTCCGATTTTTCTCAGAGTGAAAGTCCCTATGAAAGTGCAGTTTATGCAACAAATAATAGTAATATTAACATACGCACAAGTCACGCATGTAAATACATAGCATTTAAAGACTTTTCGTTAAATATTCGTCATGCTTTAACTTACTCATTTTCTCACTCAGAGAGTCAGTGTAAACTTAACTACAAAAACAAATAAATAAATAACATTTGTTTACCCTCGGTATTTAATTTAGCACAAGTGCTAGTGGGGCTGAACATTCAAACATTAGAAACAAATATTACAAATTAAACGTAACAAGGATAAAAATCCCAACTAGCTAGTTAGAAGGCGAACCATGGCCAGTTCGCTATTTCAAGTGTGGCCGAGGAGTTGGACTCGGGTCTACCCCGAAACAACACTAGCTAGTGTTCAGAAAGGGTCTTGAACTAAGAGTGTCTGTACCCCAATTCGGTAACTTGTATAGTAGGTTTATTGTCGACAAATACTGAACATCAAGCCACTCATTTTGATCGACATATTTACTCCGCCGTTATTTCGTTTAAAATTCGCTTTAATCGAAGATCCGCAATTTGTTGCGTGGCACATTTTAGACTTTTGCAATTACGATTTGAAGAAATAAGAATTCAGAGAATTTTTTCTGCGATATCAGATACAATGTCATGTTGGATGCTTTTAGTGCTGTGCAGTTCATCGATATGCATATAATCTGTGAAAAGCTGAATGTCTAAACATCGGTTTGACAACGCCTGCTGTGTAATGCAACTTAGCGAGAAGCGTTAATTCAAGGCGCGAATGTAACTAAAATCGGTACTTAAAATTAACATTTTTAAAGGTTCGAGTTGTCGGAGGTCAACTTTTCCCATGGAAGCCGAGAATGGGTTAAAAATAAATGAAGGAAAAACTTTTATTAAAGCGTCAAAGGTGATTCGCTTTGTAAAAACAAATATCAGGGAAACTTGAAATTAAAGCAATATCAAACAAGTTAAAACTACTTGTTTAAAAATGTTAAATATTTAAAACGACTAAAATTTTACAGGTTATACTAAGTTAACAAATAAGAATTAATTATCTATTTATTTCTATACTCAGTTAAAAGTACAAATTTACAAACGTAAAAACTATCTAAAAACCGTGTTTGCGGAGGGTTCGACAGTTCGAGTTATTGAGGATAAAACTATTTTAGTCTGCGATCGAGTCTAAAGCAGATCCAGGGAAACGACTTGTGCTTCGAGTTTCAAGCGGTTGAAGAATCAAGATCGCACTGTAATTTGTTAAAGTAAAAGGCGGCTTTAACCGTGATGACGGTACGTGATGTGCTTTAGCCGTGATGTGTACGCTGGCAAAACAAACATGAGCGCCTGTATTCACGTAATCACTCTAGGACCTCTGGAATAATGCGCCCGTTTTATAAACGTTAACTTGTTGCCGCCTGATATTAAGCTGCGCACAACAACGTACAAACAGTAGTGCGATTTTTAGTCATTAAAATTAGGAGCCCTCTTACCTGTCCTATGTGGGTATAGACTTGTCAGTACGCTGGAAGAAAAGGAATACAATTTTACACTTGACAGATGACAAAGATCAGATCAGATCAGTACATTATTTTTAGTCTTTTTAAGCCTCCTACCCTCGTCAGCGCAGGAGGTTAAGGTTTGTTTATTCGTGGTAATTCACAAAGCTAGCATGCAAGCGTTGAACCATGTCGTGCGTGAGTAAATTACTCACGCAACTTTAGCGCCAATATCGGAAAAACAAGCACCCGTCTGCTTTTTACGTAGTAGAGTCCCGATATAACTGTACCAAGTGCCTCGTTACTAGGAAAGTTTTCTCGTTGTAACGGGGGTTCGTTATATCGTGATTTACTCCATACATTTTGCTATACTGAAAAGTTAATTTGGCCGAACTGAAGTCCGGGACTTCGTTCTGAGGGGCTCCGTCAGTATCGGGGTTACGTTCCACTGTATAACTCCTAGAGTCGCGCGTTCCTTTTGAGACGTTAACTATCTTTAGTATAACGTACGTTTTTAAATTTTGTAAAAATAGGAGTTCCCGTCTTACCTGTGTCCTATGTAGGTTGGACTCCCCAGTTACACTTAAAGACAGCAAATGCGATTTACATCTGATGGATCCGGTAGCATTCAGTAGTCCTGAATTAGACACGAACGATCCTTTATACATGAGCGATCATGAAATTAAAGGCGTGTTTGTTTGTGGTACTTGAAAAGCCGGCAAAATACTAAATCGTGATGTGTACGTGAGAAGTCACGCACGTAAACTTGAGGCCAAAGACGGAAACGCTAGTTAAAAGACAAGCGGCTGGCGTTTCAATATTGAGTAAACTGTTTTTCACAAAAATTTCAAAAGCGATGAACCGTGAATAAATACGTGAGCGACTCACGCAAGTCTGGCATCACAAACAGGAAACGATAAACGCTTGTTTTCAACAATTTTAAACTGTTCAAATAAAATTTTACAAAAGTTTCAAATTGCTGCCATTTTAAGTCCTTAGATTCTTGATAAACCTTGCTTTAACAGTTTTAGGGTGGATATTGGCAATAATTATTCATAGCTAATAACAAATTTTTATTTGTTAATTTAGTGAGGGATTAATTGCGGCTTACTTGTGGTGCATGTTTTAGGGTCACGCATGGCTAATAGTCGTGTAATATGCTGCCGTTGTTTATATAGTTTCAAGTGTTTTTGAGTATAAAATAAGCAAACGTCTATCATGTTGCTCCTTAAGGGATTTAGTGTTAAGCTGCCTTAGAAATATCTGATTTATTTCAAGCCCATCACATTCCGACTATTACAGAGTCGATTAGATCAATTCTCGTGCCGAATGCCGAATTTCATGTTCTAATTTTGTGAAGTTCAAGGACATGTCGCCGGAAGCAGACTAATTTTAATTCATACATAAGTACTATCACCAAGAACTCTTGTTAAGACTCTAATCCCGAAGAATTGGTTTCTAATTTGAGAGGTCTGTTGACAGAAGGCTTCCGGCGACGACACTAGCGCGGCCCGCCTTGGGTCGTTTCGCGCCAATTTTATGTTCGACAAATCTACTGCTGCCTTAGAGTTCATTTTAATTTTATTCCACATTTTTTTTCGTCAATCGAACCATTCAACCGTTTCATATGTCCACAAAATTTACTTTTCGTGATCTGTCAAAATCCTTCTGATCTCTTCAAAGGAGCAATGTCACGATATTTTAAGTCATTTTTTGATTACTTTCAAATGGAACAATGATGGAAGGAAACCTCCAGATAATAGCTTTCTAACATAGAAAAACAACGAAGGAGTAATCAAGTTGCCAAAATAAACGAGGATGGTTTTGACTGACGACGATTACGACGGATTACGAACGACAAACTTGAAAAAGCTTGACAATTTTTTCAAGATGCACTGTCCGTGACATAGCTCCTTTAACTCAAGAGCTGTTGGCAGCTTTGAGCCGTCAACTACCTTTGAGGATTCGTCTTGCTTTACTAAATGCTTCGGCATTTTAGCGTATTTAGCACTTTCTGACGCTTTCAAAATTTATTTAGGGTCCGAAATTCTAAATGATGTTCAATTTGTTTCGTGTAGGATTACCACATAACCCATATTTCTTGATTTGGCACTGGTGGGTTCAGTGTTCGTATTTCGCTTTCCCACTTTTCCGGCTGGGTATTGCAAGCCCTATAAGTAGGGCTTTCCGAGTTGATCGGCAACTTTTCATATTTCGAGCAACTTGTCCCCTTTAAGGAACTTTTTTCCTTACGTCAATTCGAGCAACTTGTTGCATTTTGAGCAGTTTCTAGACCTATAAAGGTCTCCTAAGATTGTCCAAGTTTTGACCGAACGCCATACGAACGTTTCCGAAGATTTGCGAAGTTTGCCGAAGATTTTCATGGAAGATCCGAAAACGTTTCGACTTTCGACTCATTCCCCATTTAATAAAACATCACAAAACTAGTCAGCAAACATGACGTCATCGATATCACTTACTAAGTTAAAACTTCAGTATAAAAGTCCAAAAGATCGGAGACTTACACCAAATCATCAGCAATCAATAAACATGGATGGTTTTATGCCGAATGATTGAGATAAACAGACAAATTACATAATTGTTACTTACCAAAAATTCCTCGATTTGTTTTGTGGTCTTTGCAAGCTGGAGCTAAAACAAGATGTTACACGAGTCCATACCAAGTTTCAGCGTGTTTCCTTGGTACGACGTGAAACATTTAGGAGAGACACTCAATTGCAAGTACTTTTGCTTCCAAGGTTCCGTCGCTGTTCACAGTGCATAAATTATCAGTGGAGCAGAGAAGCCAACAAATCAAGATTAATCAGTGACATTGTCCGTGCAACGGCTCCGAGAGCGTTCTCGTGCATTCACACTGCATAAATTATGAGCGGAGCATTGAAGACAACAAAACATGCATAATCAGTGAGATTATCGGGTGCTGAACGGAGATTAAACTTGGGAAAAAAACACGTTCAAAAATGAGATTCACTGTTCACAGCTTCTGTATTATTTTACGCAAAAGCACGCGAGAGAAACAATAAGCGAAGCACGAGGGAGTAAGGATGAGCGAGAGTAAAAATGTTTTCTCGCACCCCACCCCCCCCCCCCCCCCATCGCCCCCATTTTTCGCCGGCGTCCATTTCTCTTGCGATTCTTTTCCGGCGTTCAACTATCCAAGAAAACACGAAAACAAAATGGGGGGGGGGGGGTGTGGTGTGAACAATCTAAAATTTGAAGGAAGGAACTAAGTGTGTTTTTCAACAATGCAGAATAATTAAAAATACCACGAGGGGTTTCCAAATTGCATAAAATTAAGTGCCCTGAACGAAAGGCAAATCGAGTTTTGAACAAGCAATTGAAAAAAAGAATTACGGAGCTCCGCTTTTAGTCTTGGCTTAATCTTTTTAATATCTTTATACTGTTTATACTCTGGTATAAGGGTAAAATTTTCACTCCCTGGCCGATATGGCGCAGATAGAAACCGAGCCCCAGGGGTCGATCAGTTATTCATGCAAGGGAGGAGATTGAACTTGCTATGATCATTGCCGGTTAGATAACAAAGACATAGATACGGAGTTTGCTACAGCAGAAAATGCAAAGATGCGAAAATTAGTCGACACGTACCTTGGCGTTCTCTGCTCAAGGCAGTCTGGGCTCCATCGTGAGCGGTGACGTCACCGAAAAACACCGATCCAGGAATTGCGCGGTCACCAAACAAATGAGAGAATGCCTAGAGGCTAGGCTGGTACCTAACGTCATATTTATTCTTTTTGCTTTGACATAGAAGATCCTTCCTATAAGAAAGAAATCCGGGAGAACGTCAGCTATTTTAAAATTTCTAATAAACACGGCCCGGCTTAAAAATTAATTCTGTGGAACGGCTGACCAAGGCCAATAAAACGACACCGGGAGAACGTCAGCTATTTTTAAATTTCTAATATTTACCCTAAAAATTTAAAACGATATTTGAAGCTTTTGACGTATATGCATTTCTGTGAACACAGCTATAATGGTATTCACTGTTGAAAACAGTCATTAATTTTTTTTGGAGAACGTTTCAGTTTTTGGCGCCAAACTTGCGTGAGTTATGTGTCACGCATCACGGTTCATAGCTTCCAGCTTTATAAATTATCGCGCATACGTTATCACGCAAATTTGCAATTATGTCCAAACGATAAAGGTAAGTTCTAAGTTTTTCGCTCGATTTTCTTTAAAAGTTGATAAAGTTAGTGTTCAGAAAGCCGCGCGCAATAATCTGAAGTGTTATAACATGTTAATGATGTTTTTGTTAAGTTTAATAACTTGTCGATACACAAAAATCAAACTAATGTTTTAAAAGGCGCTTAATAGATCTTCATCATTATCGACAATACATCCAACTTTACATCGATCAGATATATGATCAGTCATTCTGAAGGGTGAAAATGACAAATAGAATTCGTTGTTTTAACGAGACATTGTTTTAATAAAAAACAGTATAGGAATAAGGTAATGCTTTATCGATACAGTCTTCGATAGCCTATCGACTAGACATTACATAATGTTTCTCTGTAATCAAGTCGTAATTTAACTAACACTTCAGACTATTAACAATTCTTTTTAATCTTCTTGTTCTTATTGACACTTTCTTGAATAATCTATCGAAATCTATGAGAATGTAAGAAAGCTTTAGAAAGTTAATTCATGAAGCTTTGCCGATTACACTGGAGTCAATTTGTTCAACTGAAGCACGATTAAAACCGATTAACAAGTTATAGCTACAGTGGGGCCCTTATTGAATAATCTGCCCCACAAATTGAGCAATGCTGACTTTACTATACAGTTTAAACTAAAGAACAACTAAATCTAATTTTGCTTTCGAACAAATTAACAGGGTCATCGCCTACGAATTGGACATGCTCTTGTAAGGTATTATAAGAAACCCATTAACTCGTGACATTCCTACCATTAGTTTATGCAAATTTTGCATGTTTAAGTTTAGCTATGTTTCGCTCCATTTCCATCGGACTTATAACAAAATCGAGTGTGCTCAAATTGACCACTCGGGGTGTCTAATTATCCTTTAAACAATAGTCGAGATGATGCCTGGGTTATGGTTAAAGATCATGATCTATTACTTGACAGTTGCATAGATGACGTAACTGCGTAATGTGACTCGCGCACGTGATCAGTTCATAGTCCAAGTCATATCTTACCGTAATTTATTTTTTCAAAACTTGAGACCAAAATTTTTTTATCTCAGGTACAAATTGTTAATAAGAAACAAGCCACAAAAGTCGTTCACCTTGAGAGAGGGTCTCAATGGGGTTAACCGTTAGCTATAGCCGTAAAATGGCCAAAACTTTAGCCGTTAGGCGTAAAAAATGGAAAATTTTAACCGTTAGCCGTAAAATGTGTTAACCGTAAAAATCGGTCAGTGATTATAAATAACCCAAACTAGTTCACTTCATCGTCCCAAAAATGGTCCAAAGACCTAAAATACGTTTTTCAATAATGTAAATTGATTTTTAACTATTAAAAACAATGAAAATTAACTTTTAACTTCTGTTAACCGTAATGGAAATAAATTAACCGTTAGCCGTAAAAAGGCCAAAATTTTAACCGTTAACTGTAAAAGCCCCCACCCCATTGAGACCCTCTTGATGAGGGTTAAACAAGCCTGAAATAGCGACTGATTTGACGACACCGCGGGCTGATCCACAAAATGGTGGCTGAACGCTCGGCTTAAGGTTAATTGAGGGTAGTCCGGGCTGACTTGGTTACTGGGACGAATTTTGTCATCTATTCATATGGGAAATTTCAACCCAGTCGACCTTGATGAAATTCAACAAACAAAATTAAACCGAAATGGCATTATATAAAGTTGTGTCGTTCGCGACTATCGTAGCTTTGTCGACTCTTGTAGCCTGCTCTTGCAATTAAAAGCTAATTCGTATACTACTCAACCCCCCTCCGCCATGTTAGATTTTCTGACCTGTAATGTCCTGTAATGGTTGGAAGCAGAGCCTCCGTAAATCTGGAATTAAGGCATTTTCGAGCAATGTAACGTAAACTTGTCATAAGAGTGGAGGTTCCCTTTAAAAAACGTTTCTCTACTAAACAGTTGAACGCTTTATCCAGGTGACTCCTTCAAATCCTTTGCCTGATTTGTTTGAAATTTAGCAGCCATTAGACTACAATGGACACGAACATGAACGGCCCATTGTCTCCTGAGACACGTGATCATGATGATGATGACGAAATGCCTTTGGTTCCTTTAAGTCCTGACCTGCATCGGCGCCAGCGAGCCAAAGCATTGAGTCAGCTGTCTCTCCAATCACAAGCCAGCGACTACAATGCCGCAACAGATGGCGAGGATGACGATGAACCGGTAGGCATGGCAACAGTGTTTGATAAGTAAATAATCTCTCTCCATTTTCTTTGCAATGCCTTTGAATTTTAATTGTCCTAAAACAAATTGCCGAAAGAGTAAGATTGAACTCAACCTTTACACGCGTTTTAATCATGGGCTATCTGATCGTACATTTCGTACACTTCCCCATCTTATAAAAAGTTGCCTTTAATTTGCTTTTCCTTACGTTGGTATCTGGTAATTTATAAACATAAAATTTCATAGTAAGACACAAAATTATCTTTGTTATATGGCACAATAATCTTTTCAGAGAACAACTTGCTTACAAAAGTTCCTTCCTTCCTCTTTTCTATTCTTTTAGTAATTTGGTCGCTACATTTCTGTGATTCAAATTCTGATCATGTGCTGGTGAGCATGTACGAGCACTGTATGTATTTCGTATTCTTTTGTCCATAGGAAGAAAAACCAGGCAAATTGCATCAGGCGTGTTTGACTGGAAATGAGTTTGAAGTTAGGAACATATTGAGCAGAGAGCCTGGTAATGAGTTATCACTGTCTATTTAAAAAAAAAGAGTTTTGCTGCGTAGCACTCAATTGTTACAATAAGTGTTCAATAAAGTGTTCTTGGAGTGCAAAATAGTTTTTTTAAAAACAGACGTTTCGGGGAAACCCCTTCATCAGTGTAATTGTGATGTACGTACGTTAAATGTCTTGCGTGCGCGTCGTTTAAAAATAAACAGAGCGCGAGATTTAACGTACGATCAAGCGTTTCTTTTTAAGACATCACAATTACACTGATGAAGGGGTTTCCCCGAAACGTCTGTTTTTAAAAAAAAAACATTTTGCACTCCAAGAACACTTTATTGAACAATCACTGTCTATTTGCTTATTTTGGGAAAGGGGTGATGGTGGTGGTGGTGGAGAGGGGCAGACGGACCATCTGTGTAGTCCATTTTCTGCTGAACTCCCCATCCCATTTTTTACGAGGGCTAAATGTGGGTGTCACCCCAGGGGGGGATACTTGCAGTATACATGACGGGAAGTCTGTTTGATTGAATAGTCAGTATCGAGGTGCTAGGTCTTGTGCTTTTTGGGATAGAAAATTTTGATGCCAGGTATTTTTGGGGGTGTAAAATTTCAGGCTCATGTATTTTTTTGGGTTCGCAATGTGAAGCTCCGTCGGACCCCCCCCCCCCCCGTCATGTATATTGCAAGTACCCCCCTGGGGGTGTCACTCAATCAATAATTTATTTAATGCCCTTTAATATTGTGTTGAAGAGGTGGGTTGTATAATTTGTAGAATATGGTAATTGGCCATGGCAGATTTGCCACTTTCTTGTAATTTCGTGTTTGATTTAATGCGTCAGTTCGAGTACAAATAAAGTTAATGTATGTATGTACAAAGGTACGTACGTCCACTATTTTTGTTGCTGTTCTGATTTATTTTCGTTGATTTGTATGGAAAGGTGCTGGCATAGAATTCCATAACAATTAATATTTATTACTAACAATGTTTTTTGCTCAGATGTGGATCTCCTGGATAAGTCAGGAAGAACTCCAATCCACAATGCCATATTAGGGCGTCACGTGAAAATAATGGAAATGCTCTTGGAGACTGGGGCCGACACAACTCGACTTGATGAGAGCCAAGATGCGCCACTCCAAACCGCAGTTCGGACTGGGGACGAGAACCTTGTTAGAGTAGGTGTCATGACCCAGAAACAGTAAATACCCGATTCCCTCTATAGCGCGCGCCTGCAGGGAATCACGGTAGTTGTATTCATCAAACCATGCGCGAGACTCAGCAACGATGCACGTTGCCGAGTCTCGCGCATGGTTTGATGAATACAACTACCGTGATTCCCTGCAGGCGCGCGCTATAGAGGGAATCGGGTATTGAACTGTTAAACTTAAATTAAACAGTTAATATAACTGTATTTTTGTATGTTTCTATGCGACCGAAGGAGAAATACAGCTTGTTGTTGTTGTTGTTTACTTTTTTAAGTACAGTCGAACCATGCGGAAAAGCTCTTAATACGGACACCTCATTACTACGGAGAGTGTTATAATATCCGTAGTTTTTTACTGACGGCAGTTGCAGTATTGTAGTTTTGTCCTGTGACAGGGAAACTGATGGAATACAATTTTGTTTATTGTTAATTCACCATATTGTTTTTAATTCACTACAAGCTCTAAGTTTAAATAATCTTTAACATTTCAGAGTTTACTTGGGCGTGCTACAAGTGATGTAAACATCAGAGGACATAGTTCGCGGACCGCTCTTCACATCGCTGCCGATATGGACAAAGTATCCATCTGCAAATTATTGGTTAGTAACTCAAATTTATGTCAAAGGTAACAGCTTCTGTGTGTTATAAATTTTTGCATGGGCCTTGAAGAAACTGTGGTATAACTACAAAAAAGTAAATTAAAACAGTTCTTTACCTCATATGTGAAAATCTGATAAGAGAGTTTATAAAAATTGCTGTGAGTTAACACCAATGACCACATTTCCCCGGATGATGAGTCCCTTCTCTACTCTAAAAGCCCTTGTGACGCAAAAGCTATCAACATAGAGTTGGATTATTATTTAGGTCAGTCCGTAATACTAGACAATAGACACTTAATAACTGTAGCCAAGGGAAACAGTTCACTTTGATTCCCGAGAATCTCAATGTTTGAGATTCGAGAGGAACAAAATTAACTGATTTCCGGAGGGGATCAGTCCTTAAGTGTTCTGTTATATAGCAGGATGAACACTAAGAAAAATGGCGGTCGTCGGTTAACATTCGCGGCAACATTGCACTGTTAGCCGGCCTCTAGCGTCGAAGATTTTGCAATGTTGCCCGCTCAGAGACTTTTGGCGGGAAACAGTTTTTATTGTTAGATGTCATGTGACCACGAATTAGCCAATAAGAGCGCGCGCTGTTAAGAAAAAATGTCTTGCTATATAACAAATACTATTGTTCATACTGCAGTTGGATATGTACTTTTTTGTGTCAGATTGAACATGGAGCCTCTCCAGACTGCCGTGATGCCGAGAAAATGACTCCGTTGACGCGAGCTGTGGAAAAAGGAGCTAAGAACGCCGCGGTGTTCTTCTTCAAAGATGGTCAGCGGCTTGTAGTGTGATTTGAATTGTTTTGCATATGGCAGATATTCAGAAGACGCAATTAATAAATGTTTTCCGATATGTTTTGTCACTATACCAAGCAATTTTATGACAAAGTTTTAAACAAAGTTAACACAACATTAAGAAAGAGATAAAATTGGTCATTATAACTTCGAGGTACGGTAAATATCTTCCCGCCCGGTCCAACTACCCATTAAATATGCGACTGATGACACGATATTGTTTTTATTGGTAGTAATATCAAAGCAGAAAAATATGAAAGGCATACTTTATGATGTGGATTCCGAGTGCAGCACTCTGCTACATTTGGCGGTCGAAAGTGGTAGCTCTGAGGTAAGAAATCTTTCAAGATAATTAAATTTATAAATTCTCTATCGTAACTTTGAGAACCAGACTTGGTGCTTTCAATTTTTTTTTAGGTAGTACAACTTTGTCTGGACAATGGAGCTATTATTCGACACCCAAAGGTAACCAGGGCAATACTTACAAAATAATTTTGACATTTAACATAAATTTATAAATAGATAGTTTGATAATATAAATGATGTCATTGGACCACTGTCTGACTGACAGAAAACAGACAGACAGACAGACAGACAGACAGATAGACAGACTGACTGACTGACTGACTGACTGACTGACGGACGGACGGACGGACGGACGGACGGAGGGACGGACGGACGGACGGACGGACGGACTGACAGAATGGAAGACTGACAGAGAGACTGGCAGACAGATTGACTGGCCTTTTCAATGACAGATCGACGGCCGAGTGAGTTACTGACTCCCATGTGACTGACCGAGTCGTTAGCTGACTAACGGTCTGAAATTGGCGGGCGGGTAGACCGACGGACCGTGCGACAGACCGAGTTATTCATATGTACAGATTTCTCACTTCACTATATTTTCAATTGATTGTTTCAGGGAAGTGACAGAAGTACTGCATTCCATGCGGCGTGCACTCAAGGTTCTCTGGAAATAGTTCAACTCTTAGCTTCCAAAGATCCACACATTTGTCGAATTACTTTGATTGACAGGCAAGGTTCGACTCCTCTACACATGGCTGCATTTAACGATCATGCAGTTATTGTACGATATCTTTTGGAACAGGTAATACTGAAGACATAAAATTCCATTATAGGCCTACCGGTTGCTAATTATAACCAAGCAATATTCCGACCCTCATGCAACTTTTTCACGTTAACTGAAAAATGTCTCACAGAAAATTGAACTTCAAATAGAAATAGGCAATGAGTAAGGGCGCTTTCCATTAGTCAGAACTGCCGGCCGGTCCTGTGGTTTCAACTGTGAAATGGGCCTTTTCCACGAGATTTTTCCACAAATCCACCACAACAGTTTATAATATTTATACATTGATTGATTTGACAGGTCAAGTCTGATTAACAACGGAATTCTGTTCTCGAATATACTGGTCTGGCCCGCCAGTTCCGACTAATGGAAAGCGCCATAAATCTGAGGGTGGAGGAAAGATCAAGACAGTTAAATTTTAGTGTTAAGGCTGTTTCTTGCTCAGCTCATATCCAATCAGCTTTTTGCCGCTTATAAACCACTCTGGATATAAGCCCACCCTCCGCCACGGGATATAAGCTTCACTGGTTGAAAGAAAACTCCTGTCATCTTATTTGTTAAAGAATTCCTGATTGCTAAACCGAACACCGTATAACCTGGGCTTGTGAGTCCCACGAGATGAAACATCCAATAAAAGGGCTAACAATCTATCGCAAATTACATTAACTTAATCCATTCTGGATTTGTGTAATTTTTAGGGTGCCTCAGTTGACCCCCGTGACAAACTTCTCCGCACCCCTCTCTTCTTGGCAGCTGGGGAGGGTGCAACAGACTCTGTTCAGATGTTGATTGACGGCGGTGCTGACGTCACAATCAAAGATGTGGATTTGCGATCTTGCGTGCGAGTGGCCGTGGGACATACAGCCACTATGGAGGCGTTACTACAGGTACGAAACATGATTATTATTGTTAATTATTTAGACTGAAAATACCTGTCAAAATAATTTTACGCACCTATGTAATATCTGAAATGTCGACACTAGGCTAGCAGGTCGTCAGTCTTCTCTTTTGAACAATAGTTAGGCGCGGGGTATGATGGGAAGAAGGGACCTCGCCTTTTTTAAATTTTCACACGAGAAGAGGACTTGTGGCGAGTCAGATACTCGAAAGTCCTCGTGAAGCTAATTATGATAATTATGATAATCGTGTTTTTCTTTTCAGCAACGCGCAGCCTTCCGATTGATAACTGAAAAAGACATCACAGGGTTTGCCCCAGTCCACTATGCGGCCAAATATGGTCATCTTCAGGTAAGGGGTCTTATTTGAGAAAAATTCAAATTCAAGATTATGTTGTCGAAGAATAAACAGTCATTTACACTCTGTTAATATATGTTTATATGTTGGCATGTTTTAAACCAACAGAATATTTTAATGTTTATGGAAAGAAACAAAGCAGCCACCACTGTGACGTCACATGGTCTAGACACGGCTCTTCACGGCGCTGCCAGGTAACTCAAAAATAATTCAAAATGGCGTCCACACAAAACAGCCTGGGAAGAGTTACTTGACAATGTAACTTGTTAACGCCTTAACTTCATATATTCTACTCGCCCCAGTATATTTTTCCATGCGCTAAACTCAGTAATGCATTACAAACACTACCTTATAAAAAACACGTTGTTATTGCAAAGAATGTTTTAAGTTCCCGTAAGCTGAAAGCCCATGCATTTTCCGGCCTTATAATTGGGAAGTGGAGAGGATGAGGGAGGAGGAGGGGGGGGGGGGGGGGCACAGGCAAGAACCCGGAAATAAAGGGAACGGGAAGTCTACGGGACGCGGGAAAAGAGAGGGTGGGAAGTGGGATTTCCAAGATGGCGGGACCGGGAAACGAGATAAATTGAATAAGCATCATTGCTGCATAATATTATAATATAGATAAACGGGGAATAAACGATATGAGAAGAGGGAAGCTTAGAAAATAGACACTTTCTATCGTTCCTAGGGTATTAATGTTGGAACACATCGTTCATTCTTATTTCTGATCATAGAGAAACCTACTCACTCACAAGCAAGCTAACACATGGCTTTTAAATCGAAGTAATAACTTTGTAGTAAGCGCTGTAAAATCATTAAATTTAAATCACATGGAACCAAAGACAAACCGAGAAAAATTTGATGGCTTTGTTTTTTTTTCCTTCTTCAGATATGGCTGGCATGAAGTAGTTGAAGCGCTGTTGTCCGGTCGTAGTTCTATAAACCTGAAAGACAGTCAAGGAAAGACCGCCTTACACTTCGCATGCGTAAAAGGACATGACAGAGTCGTGGAACTTTTGCTCAACCTTGGTGCAACGGTGGAAAAGTAAGCTTAGAGATATACTAAGAACCCCACACTTTAAGATTCATGTATTTAATTGTGTACCGGAGGGATCCTTGTTCATACCCCCACCTCTAAGGGCTGGTTCTCATATAATCGCCCCGATCGTCTCTGTCGCCTCTGTCGCTTCAAAAAGTTTGCTTGCTCCAATCGCCTCAGACTTTGCAAACGACAGAAGCGACAGAGACGATCGGGGCGATCATATCAGAACTGGCCTTAAGGGACGAAATAAGACTAATTTGATAACTCGTGACTTGCTTACAGCTCTAAGCAAACTGGCGCTTCAAAAGTTTGTAAACTTGCCACTTATTTAGCTGCAAAGGCGATGCAAAATTTACTTGGTTCTTCATTGCTTACGCAGGCTCGAATTTTGGGTTTCTTACAAGGTTAGATTAAAATAAAATGCTTTCAAGTACAAAGAAAGAGGGTTGAATAGGCAAAGAGATATAACTATACTTGGGCAGGATAAAAGGAAAACTAAGGGACGGACCATTATTTTCTTGGAGGGGGGGGGATGAAAAATTTTCCTCTGCTAACTTTTTTTTTTAGTTTATGCACCTCTGCAAACATTTTTTTCGAAATTCTTACTATTTTTTGTTATACATATCGTGTTTGCAAACAATTTATTTTGTCTTTCCAGGCCCTGCAAACAATTTTTTTCAATATTTTTCATCCCCCCCCCTCCAAAAAAATAATGGTCCGTCCCTAAGAGGGTTTCAAGAAAGTTTCTCGCACTTTCAGCGATTTATGGATCAGTGCGTTACAAAAGACGGAAACCCTGATAGTGAAGATTACAGAGTAAGTTGATTTTTACCATACGTACATAGCAATTACTACAGTTTTGAGCTAAAGGTAAAGCATACGGCATCGTTCCTGAAAAGCAGGAGTTTTTTGTTATTTGTTTATTTATTTATTTGATTATTTATTTATTTACTTATTTATTCAAAATTGTGTTCGTAGCAAGTGTAAAATTAGGGCCTATATTTTTGATAAAATTACCCCCCCTCCCCCCGCCCCACTAAGCTAGACGACTAGCATCCCCAGCCATCCTGTCCCTTTCAAATGGTAGTCCCCCTCCCCCCTGGGCAAGTATGCAACAGACGCTTTTTAACAGTTTGACTGTTTTTTTCAGGTGATATACGATTTCACGATGATCCAAGGAGCTCAGAAACCTTCCCAGGATCCTTTGATGGTACTTAAGGTACTAGCATGCGAAAATGAGTTCCTACTGGTCAGCAGGAAGAATAGCAACCTCTGTCTGGTTCCGCTGTTTGATTGTCAGCCAACCAGATTTAAATGAAATTAAGTAACTCGCAGACATCGAAACTGGTACCAGTAAAAGGTCGTTATTATAAGAGTTAAGTTTTTATGAGTCAAATGAGTCATGAGTCAATTGGTGAAATCTTAAATGAAGTTATCAATTTGAAAATAGTGCTGCCCTTGAACAAATAAAAGCTAACAGCAAGCAAACCAGAGTGGAACTAAACGCTAGCAAACTAGAGTCGAACGTGGTTTAAAAGATATTACCTATTTAGTTTAAAAATCACCTGGACTCATTGATTCGTAACTCATGACTCATATAGACTCATTTGACTCATAAAACAGGGAACCTTCGTTATCATCAGGCGTATTTTCAAAAATGATCAAGCCTCTGTTGAAAGTGATACTAATCGTGAATGTTTTTATCTACTCTTATTACAGACCATGTTAAAGCATCGTCGAATTAACTGTTTGACTCATCCAGTATGCTTCGCCATCATGAACAAAAAATGGTAAGAGTAGTGTAGTGTAGGAATTTTGTGTTCTGGTCACGTGACTTACCAAATACGGTCATAACTATCAAAACTGAAGGCAACCTTCAACAGAACAAACATGGCCAAAAACTAAACCTAATATACTTACAGAGCACAAGATATGACGGTAAGAAGTCATCCATAGTAACCACTATGTAGTTAAGGGTATCTCCATCAAAAGACATTTTTACAAAAAAACTAATCATGAGATTTTACCTAAGGTTTACTGATACGGTTCTTTTAAAGTTCGAAATTCGTTTTCTTAGGCTCTGATAAGAAATTATTGTTGGTTTTACCACCAATAATAACTTTTAGTAGAAACTCAGCCGTGTTCTATTGAAAATCCGTGAATCTGATTGGTTCTCCCACTGTTTTCTATTCGCCGATAGAAAACAGTCGCGCGCACGTAGCTCTTTAAGCGGTAAATTTTCTTGATTTTTGTCTTCAAAGTGCACACTATTGTAGGCTTTGGACTATCCTTAAGAGTTTCTACTAAAACAATTAGACTACTCGCCCAGCGCACTTGTTTTTTATGAGCGAAAACTCGGGCTCCTAGTCTTATTGTTAAATATCTTAAGCTTTTAAAAAGAATAGAAAATAACGCAATAGGATTTATATGATTCTTGTACTTGACTTTTGTCCAACTAAAATTAATATTACTTGATTTTCTGATGGATTCCGTTTTAAATTGTTTTCCGTCCCTTCCCTCCCTCAGGCAGACTTTTGGATGGAAATCTTTGGTAGGCAACCTCGTTATGTATCTTTTCTTTATTTTGCCGCTGACTGGTCTTGCCATCTATACGCGGGCTGATGAGAGGTATCTTTGCGGTGTGAATGAAACCATACCCAGAAAGGTAACCAGTTATTGGTAATGGCTTAAAGTCTTATAATATTTCGATTCTCTAGTCTATCATCTTTGAACTAATTAACTTTCTAAAATGAAATAACATAACAAGTGGGTATTAAGGTATTAATGCAATATTTTGATTTTTTTTCTATTCGGAAACTTAAGGTATAGCTAGCATTCCTAAGATTCCCTAAGAAGGGCAAATTAGTCTCATAAAACTAGTCAACACCATCGTCACGCAAATTGGCCATAGTAATAGGGGGGGGGGGGGGGGTGGGGGTTGGGAGTCCCAAAGTCATTATAAAGAAAATGAGCAGTAATTGAATTTCTGGGATTTTGGTTGGAAATTGTGGACTGTTCCTTCACCTCACTTGCTACGAATCATTGGAAAATTTGGTTCCATTTGATTTGTAAATTTTTTTAGAACTGACAACTCTTTGGGATGGTTGTGAATTTGGGACGACTTTAAGAAATAGTCGTTCAAATTGTAGTAAGCACCTCTGTGAAAATTGAATGTCACGTTTTGTTTCCATTATTGGATAACAAAGTTAAAAAACTTGCTCACTCACAAGTTGGCATTTTTAAGAGTGAGCAAGTTTTTTAACGTTGTTATCCAATAATAAAAACAAAACTAAAGCTTAGCTAAACAGTATTAAAATACTGTTTAGCTAAGCTTTAGATGTAACTTTTCTTTAACATCATTCTTATTTATTTATAGGAATACATTTTCTTTGACGTTCCGTGCAAATTGAATTATGTGGTAAGATAACTTATGTCAGCAGTTTTAATTATGATAATTATGAGGAAAGCTGATAAATTATAAACAGGCTAAGTCGGATCTGCCTTAAGAACGCAACGATTTAAGGATACTTGATTTAGAAACTGGCCTTACCAATCTACTAATTATTGTGTATTTTTTGGCAGCCATCTCAGATTGTTCAATTTGCAGTTGGAATAATCACCCTATCTCACATGATAAAAGAATTGCTTCAGTTCAAAAAACAGGTTGGTTTTTACTCATTTGTAAACCATTTTTTTTTTCAAGTGAATATAACGATCATTACCCATGGCCAGGAAAATAACCTCTCCTTAAGAAGCTACACTGGCTATCTATCCCTTATTGTATAATTTATAATGTATAAAATTATTTTACTGGTCTACAAAGCTCTCCTTAAGCTTGAAGCAGCACCTTGTTACATCAGTCTTACTTAATTATCACCTACACCTCTCAATGAAGAACGTGTAAACGCAAGACGAATATCAGGGCCTGTTTACAAGCAGGTACGGTAACCCTAGTGCTAGGGTTACCCTAGCGCTCCCACATTTCTTCTTTTTTTCATCAACGTGTTTACAAGTCAGTTAGGGTTACCTAGCACTAGGGTAACCCTAGCTGAGCGCTAGGGTTACCCTAGCGCCTTGTAAACGCTCTGCTAGGGATAACTCGCCAACCTGGGACAACTTTATTTTGGCTCCACTGGAACGGAATTAGTTTCGAATAACAGCTTCTTACGACAAAATTGTACAAGGTTAACTGAAACGTAACCGGTGTAAGTTGACCCGGGGTAGTAGGGTTACACTACCTGCGAATTTTTGCTTGTAAACCCGGGCTATCTTCTAACCCTCTTGCTAGGGTAACCCTAGCACTAGGGTTACCCTGCCTGCTTGTAAACAGGCCCTGCAAATTGGTTCCGTTCAAATGCAAGCAAAACTGTTTATTGCTGTTGCAGGGAGTGAAATACCTTCGTTCTGTGTCCAACTATCTTGAGTTGGTTAGTTATTCATTGGCCCTCTTCTACATTGTTCCGCCATGTGACTGTAAGTTGGGTTTAAAGCAGGAACTTGGAGCTTTGGCCTTGTTTTGTGGATGGTTGAACCTTATTCTTTTCCTAAGAAGGTAAATAGATGTTTAAGGAAACGCTTTGCAGACTCATTAATCTCAACCGCGAAGGAGGTTTGAATACCCCGCTTATAATGAGCATAGATTTTACGATTTTATTCCTTCGTTTACTCACAGTTTTTGTATCGATTGCATGAGAAGATATATCAAACACTCGAGACAGTGTGTCATCGGGAATTTTGTCAAAAATAATCCGCTGCGCGTCGTATTTTCAACTCCCTTACCTTACGGTGTTTGGATATCCTGAAGAAACACTTCCTCTCCTGTTTAATGTATTGTAACGGCTGTGTTTGTCCACAATTACTTTTATTACGTACTTTAGCACTTCGAATAACAACTGTACTCTGAGTCTTACTCACACATACTTCACAACAGAAAAGCGTAAGTCCTTTTTACCCTTCGCACACGACTTCACTACGCGTACTCTTCGCGAAATAACGATCTTTACAAGCTCGTGCACTAAAAACCGCTCGTGCACTAAACGCCGTTTCGTTACAATATTGCATTAACTAAGTGAGACAAGTAAACTTTTCCCTCAAAAGTTACTGACGGATTTTACTTTAAACGTCTGTGTAGTACCACAAGAGTTTACAAGTGAATACAGGGAGGAACTTTCTCTTGAACATTATTTTTTCGTTCACAGGTTTTCATCGTATGGTCAATATATCATTATGCTAACCACAATGCTAGCCACCTTATTTAAGGTATGTACCGTGTAAATGTTTCCAAATTAAAAAATGTTTGTTGTGTCCCTCTTTCTCTTCAATCGCGCGAAAAATGAATAACATAACCTTTTGTCTCCAGGTCCTGCTGCTGTTCTTCTTGTTTGTCATGGCATTTAGCAGCACGTTTTATCTTCTCTTAGATGAAGAAACGGTGAGACTATATTTGTAATCGTTTTTGTGCTGATTCGATACAGTGATTACCGTGCAAGTTTTTAAGTTAAAGTATTAAAAAATGGCAAGGGAAACTTTTAATTAAAGAGCCTTTACATATTCAGCAAGGGGCTTTTCAAATGAAAAGTTAACAAAATAAATGCAGTATCCCTGCTGTAGATATGTGAAAGGAGTATATCTGTCGATGCATATGGTATATGAAAGGGTTTCCTTTTATGTGAAAAATGGTACATGAAAGGGTAAGGGTTTGGAACTCGGGAATTGGAAGCTGCGTTTCTGAGTAAATCTCCCCTCCCCCAGGCGTAAAAATATCGTGGTTTTTGAAACATGAAGTGACCAGGGGTACTGTTACTACCCTGGTGGGGTGCTAGCATATGTTTCGTTACCCTCTCCCCCCTTATTTGCTCTTATAGAATGTTGGTGCGCATTTATACCCCTTGGTTGGGAGAGGCACTATACTTAATTACGAACCCAGGCTTCACGATGCAGAGTTAAGAATCCTAAGCATTAGAAAACTTCGTCTTTCACATCACAAAAGGCCAATTAGTTACATGTTGCTGTTTTTGTACTGTCAGGAGTCGTACGCCACTTTTCCTTATTCCATGATGACCATATTTGTTATGACACTCGGTGAACTCAACTACGCTGACATCTTTATGCCGTGGGACAAACTGGAATACGCTACGCTGACGAACATACTGTTCATTTTGTTTGTGCTGGGAATGCCCATCATTCTTATGAATATGTTGGTGAGTAGCACACATCGATATCCGGGACTGTATCACGGCTGAGCTAAGTTTATTTTACAAAGTTTTCCCAAATACTCGCTATGAAACTTTATGTTTGCAAATAAGTTACTTCTATGGATCTAAATGACAAAACCATAGCTTCATTGCAACCAAATGTGTCCCCCGGGCGTTAACATTTAAAGTTACAGGCAAACGAGTTTAACTTTGAAAGCCGTTCAGCACTTCAAAACCCATATTGCAATCCGTTTAAATCTTCTTTACTTTTGGACATCCGTACCTTCTTTTGTATTTGGTGTGCTATTGAAATGTTCCTTCGCTGTTTTAAGAGGTTATTTTTATATTTCAGCGAATTAGATGGTCATATATTTCCCATGCCTAAATTTAGCTAAAATCCGTGAGACAATTCCTTTAAGAGCCCGGAGAAGTAACAGCCCAAACAAAATATCCCACATGATATATAACATCCCCCCTTCCCCTAAAATAAGTTATTTCACTTCTATCACCGAATGGAGAGCCTTAAGGATGTTACAGTCGTGGGATTAATTAATTTTCCACCATTAACACTGATTCTTTCAAAATAGCCCTAATTTCTAATTGCCTTGTTTTCATTTGTGGGAATTTTAGGTCGGTCTCGCAGTTGGAGATATTGAAAAAATTCAAGTCAATGCCTTGATTGACCGTTACGTTTTGCAGGTATAACAACCACTAAGGGAAGGAACATTATTTTTTTGAGGAGAGGTGGTGGGGGGGGGGGGGGGGTTGTTTTGGTAATTGCCCAACCACACCCCCTTCCACAAAAAATAATGGTCCGTCTCTAAGCAATTATAAATACAATAGGCCTGCTTGGAAAGAGAAAATAAGGTTTAAATTATTATTCGTCCTGTCGCAGGTGTAATTAATTTAATTCTTATTCAAAGGAAAATGAACACAAAGGGCACAGTTTATTATAATTAGAATGTGGTTTGCCTTTCGATTCATTTGTGCATTTAAAAAAATTAAAATTCTGTCATTTATGCCATGGTGTATCTATTGCAGTTTAATTTTTTTATTGGTCTTTTTTTTAAAAAAAAAATCTTCTATAAGAGTGGGTGCGTTAATTTATAGGCTGGAAGTGTAAAAAAATGGGACTCCAAAGATTGTCTTTGGGCCAGTTTCTCGTAGAAAATTGAGTATCTTGCTTGCTTCAAAGCAAACTCGATAGTTTAGTGATACGTTAACATTTTCTTTATTCGATTTTCAGATCGAGTTGGTTTTGGAGTTAGAGGAAACAGTTCCTGAATCATTTGCTAAGCGTGCTCGTGTTAAAAAACATGTTGAATATCCAAACAAGGATGAATCCAAGGTATTTTCACTTCGTAACAAGACTTCTCTCTTGTAGTACGTTTTTACCACATTCAACAGCTTTTTTTTTTTCATGACTGCTCTAGTCAAAGTCGTCAAAAATAATTTCCAACAAACTTGGTGTTACTGTTCATAAAGAATGAAAGATACTCCAAGTATGTTCATTGTGTCAAAATATTTAGACAACAAATGATAAAACTAAGTTGGAAACAAGTAATATTTCGGTATGAACTATACTATCAAAACTGCATGTTTGAACGAAAAAGGGGCGAACAAAGTGCAGGTTTTGGCCCAAGGCTCATTCTAATCAGGACAAAATTCCGCGTGTGATAAAAACGATTTAAAAACCCAGTATGGGAGTTACGGGCTCGCGTGTAACTCGACACTTACCCTTGTAACCAACGAGCTACTGAATTATAGTCATTTGTTTCTAACGTGCCGTAACCCTATCATTTCATTCTTTATATTAGTTCTATGAGAAGCTTTTGGGCTTTGGCCGACCAGTAGAAGAAGAAAACGAGGAAGAGAAGACTTCCGAAGAGCTCCCCCCTGGTTTCCATCCACTGTTGGAGAGAATGCAAGAACAAGAGATTAGGTACGAGTGTGTACTATTTAAACAATGGAGTGTTTCTGTCGAGGAACTATCGACTCTGATAGTTGCCCCACGGAAATTTGACGTTCTTAAATAAAACAAATATTAGCCCGCGAAGCGAAGCTTCAAGGGCTAATATGCTAGTTTTAAGAACATCAAATTTCCGAGGGGCAACTATCAGAGCGATAGTTCCGAGACAAAAAGACTCTATTGTTTTTATTGTTCACCACTAAATTTTCTTTCGCCCGCCCATTCAAAAACGAGCATCATGAATTATTCTTTTTTTTTTACTTTTCAGGATAAAAAACTCAATTAAAAGCCGAAATTTACTAACGAACTGGCAAAACCAGACAAGAAACCCACTATGTGTCAATTGGTTGCAATAACTGAAGGTTAAAAACAATAAAGACTTTCTATCATTAACCCTAACGTGGTCGCGGTCGCTACAAGTTAAGGAGTGATCTCTTGCAGAGGTTCCCACTATATCTACCTCACCGGGAAACTTGTAGCATTTTTTGAAAAATGGTCGATCGGTAGAGAGAGGTGAACGCACACAGAGAGGCTTAACTGTTTAATGTTTTTTTCTTCCAATTGCAGAATCAAAAGAATGGACGAGCGCTTAGAAGAGCAATCAAAACTTCTCAAATCGATCAATCAGCAGAAAGTAGCAGAGGAAGACGAATCGAGGCAGAGGCAAAGAAAAATCTCAAGACGAATGATTCCTTTTAAGTTTTAATCATTATCCCATCGAGTAGAAGTGTCTTTTTGGATCGCCTGTTATACTCAATAACTTGTTAGGCGCTATTGTCGTATATTTTGGCTATGTGCGAAGAATTCAACAACAACAACATTATTTGCATGACTACAGCAAAGAGTTGCAGTATTGCAAAAGCTATTTAAGTTTAATTACTTATTATTTAATTGATTAATTAAAATAACTATTAAAAGAAAAATTTAAATAAAATAAAATAAGAATTACAATAATTGCTCGTTTTTAACCATTCAAAGGGGTGGTCATTGTAAATAGTTTGACTTCCAATTTTAGGCATGCCAAGATTAATGAAATTAACTGAATGTTTATAAAATAGTCAATAGAATTCCTATCTCAAATACCCCTAGAAACACTGCTTTTTCTTACACAAACAGTCCAATTTGATATTTACAGACACGGCCGCAGTCCAGCTGGCAGGCTATAACTTTTCCTCGTGTAGGGTTTTTGAGAGCTTGTAGCGGGCTTCCCTCTTCGCTCTTTTCACCTCCGCTGCCAGAGTGATGCGCTGCCACTCCAACTGGACTAACTACGGTGGCTAAACAACAATTTATAAACCGTAAGAATTATTAAGAAATAACTGAAACCTTTGTTTCTGCGAATTATATACTCTCAAATAATAATGGGTAGGACATTTCACGTAGACCAGAAGGGGGAGAGGAGCACTCTCACATGAAAGAGAGGGATGCTCATCGGAAAATTCGAATTAAACCCCCGAACACAGATCGACCAATCTGTGCTTGGCGCAAGCTTTTTTGATCATTTAAAGATACCATTTTTCATGCCTGCTTGTTCAAGACCACCAATACACCCCTACGCGAGACGAAGCGAGCCCCCGTCCCTTTCATGCGATAGTCCCTCAGGCGAAAGGGGGTGGAGGGGGGGGGGGGGGTAGATGAGAAACCGAGATGCAAGCGAGGGCTCTATCAGCCATTCAAGGAAGGGAATTAACGTGGCTATGATTTTTGTTGGATTATAAAGACATAGAAACGGCGGTTTTATTACTCTTATGAAATCGCTAAAAGCTTTATCCATGAGAAAGAAACCTACAAAAATGTCAGCTATTTTCTAATTTCTAGTATTCACCCTAAAATTAATTCTGTCGAACGCTAACCAAGGCCAAATAACGACACCACTTATGAAGGTGATTTAAAGCTGTTGATGTATATGTATTTCTCTGAACCCACCTTTAATAATTAATACTCAATGTTGAAAAAAGTCTCAGTTTTCGCGCCAAACTCGCGTGAGTTATGTGTCACGCATTACTGTTCAAGCATCACAGACGACAAGCACCCCGCACCTTTCATGTGGTAGTCCCCCAGGGGGAGGGGCACGTACCTAAGAACTTTATCAATGAGAAAGAGACCGCAAGAATTTCAGCTATTTTATAATTTCTAGCAAAGCAATTGCTAAAATTAATTTTGTAGAAAGGCTGACCGAGGCTTATTAAACGACACTAGTCATGAAGATGATTTAAAGCTTTTGACATATACGTGTTTCTTAGAACACAGCTTTAATAGTGCTCAATGTTGAAAGTGAACAGTTTCAGTTTTTGGCACCAAACTCGCGTGAGTTATGTGAGTTATGATGCGTGACTCATAACTGTCACGCATCACGGTTCACTGCTTCGTCCCAGCTTTATAAACTATCGAGCATACCTAAACACGCTTTTGATATATTTGTTAAGATAGGAATCTGCCATTTTCCATTATGTCCAAACGACAGAAAAGACAAAGGTAAGGTCTAAGATTCTTTTGCTCGATTGTCTTTAGTTGTTGTTTAAACTTTGATAAAGTTAGTGTTTGTGAGGCGCGCGCAAATATTTCTGTTAAGTTCAATAACTGATAAACGTAAATCAAATTAGTGATTTAAGAGGTGCTCAATAGATCTTCTTTGATCGTTATCGACAGTACGTCTAACTTTAAACTGATCAGATTAATGATCCGTTTGTTCTGAAGGGGGACAATGAAAAATATATTTCATTGTTTAAACGAGAAATTGTTTCGAAAACTTCATAAACACAATCTAGATGCTACATGCTGTCCCTCCATAATCAAGGCGTTATGTGACCAGCACTTTATCTTCTCTTTATTATTGGCAGTTTCTTGAGTAATATAGTCTTATATAAAAGAATATGAGAAAGCTCTTACATTAAGCTTTGCCACTTAACAATGAAGGCAAGTTGTTCAACTGAAACAGGATTAAAACCGATTAACGAAGGTTTAGCTACTGTGGGGACCACTATTAATTCTGTATTAATCCTACATATTGCAGTCTTATGAATAAGACTGCAATATGTAGGAAATTAATTTATAAAGCCTTGCAGATTAACACCTTGGGCTGTTGTTCGAAAAAGCATG
Organism: Oculina patagonica; assembly: GCF_052425735.1. Taxonomy (NCBI): domain Eukaryota; kingdom Metazoa; phylum Cnidaria; class Anthozoa; order Scleractinia; family Oculinidae; genus Oculina; species Oculina patagonica. The sequence continues at coordinate 20,502,757 of NC_135771.1, forward strand.
ATTAACTAAGTTTAGTGACGGTGGAGCCTCTTATGAAACAATCTGCACCAAGAATTGTGAAATGCTGGCTTTACTATACAGTTTAAACAAAAGATCGACTAAATCTCAGACATTTCGGATTCCTATACGGCAATCATGTAAAACAGTATTTTATAAGCATTTTGATTTATTATTATTGTTATCTTTGTTGGTTCAACAATTGATTGTAACTAATCGTGTTTAAGTAAAGATTATGTATGTACTGTTCCGATCGGCTTTCGAACAACGGAGCATTGGTCTCGGAATTTAATAGGGCAGGTTGCTTATAAGAAACCCATTAACTCGCGACATTCCTAGCATGGGTTTGTGCAAATTTTGCATGTTTAAGTTTTTTCTGTTTCGCTCCATTTCCAGTAGACATAATAGAACAAAATCGCGCGTGCTCTAATTGGCCACTTGGGGTGTTTTATTATCCTTAATACAATAGCCAAGACAATGCGCGGGTTTTGGTTAATGAGCATGATCTATTAGCATGAACACAGTGACAGACTATTAGGCAAACTTACAATCTGATTGGTAACTTAAGGGCGGTCTAATTTGCCATAGACCGCCGTGGGTGCGCGCACAATCAAAATTGCCAAAATCACAAACCAATTAAACCTATAAATAAACCATTTTCACTGAATTTTTTGTCGAATAGATCGGTCTCTGGTTTCGTAAACAGTTATTTGATAGTCGACTTGTAGACTGTTCACAGTCCCCCATTTTTCCGTGTGTTTGTCGCGATCGATCGCAATCGCTGAGTTTAGCGTTCCGCCCTCTTGGATTTTCATTCCCGAGTGCAACCTGGGGAGAGAGCAAAATACCCGTCACCACAGGTATTTTGCTATCTCCCCAGGTTGCGCTTGAGAATGTCAAATCAAGATGGCGGAACGCCATACCCAGTGATCGATCGCGACAAACACACAGAAAAATATAGGACTGTACACGGTGTACAAGTCAACTATCAAAAGTCGATAGCAACCCGAGAGCACACTGAAGTGCTTGGGTCATAGTCTCCCAGCGGATTTCTGACTTTGGAGTGTCCATTTAGTCACGCCATAATTTTTGGAATCACGTGAGACATTTGTACGTTATCTCGATATTTGTGTCATTTTGAAATTAAAGCAAGAATTCGGTAGGTAAAATAAGTTAAGTTCTTATCCTTTTTTAATGAATGATAGTCTTTATAAAGGCCCAGGCTTATATGTCAATCAAAACTATTATCGGATGGAAGAAACCTTGCTTAGTCCCTGCACGGCGACTAGACAGCTTATGTCCAGGTGATAAAAATTTGAAACCCTGCGCAGCGTAGGTGCTGAATGTATAAATGTAAAAAAATGTAAATACTACGCTGTAGTCAAAAAAATAATTCCCGACGTTTCGGCAATGCTGCCTTCTTCAGGGGGACAAAACTATTTAACCGTTAAAAAGTTTGTTGTATCACACGCGCATTTAAATAAATGCTCGCGCACGTTTCCGCGCGCGAGAGAGCGCACGATAATACAAAGAAGTCAATTTACGTAAAGCTAAAATCTTGATTAAGTCCACTAGGAGCCAGAGTTCCGTGTTGGAAGATGTATCTCATCTCCTGTTTCTTGCGGTACTGTTGGTTTGTCAGGCCTGCTTTCAGGACAGCGACCTTCATATCCTGCAGGGAGTGATCCGGCTGGTTAAAGTGTGCTGGTACAGGAAGGTCATTCCTGCCGTTGATCACATCCCTGCGGTGTTCCCTGAAACGGTCTGCCATCCTGCGCCCGGTCTCCCCAATGTAGACGGTCGATGGACATCTCTCGCATGATACACAGTATACTACGTTCTCCGTTGTACAGGTGAAGTGGCCTGTGATGTTAACATGCCACCACGTTAACTCGTCTAACACAATTTCAACACCCAAGGGGCATGTTAACATCACAGGCCACTTCACCTGTACAACGGAGAACGTAGTATACTGTGTATCATGCGAGAGATGTCCATCGACCGTCTACATTGGGGAGACCGGGCGCAGGATGGCAGACCGTTTCAGGGAACACCGCAGGGATGTGATCAACGGCAGGAATGACCTTCCTGTACCAGCACACTTTAACCAGCCGGATCACTCCCTGCAGGATATGAAGGTCGCTGTCCTGAAAGCAGGCCTGACAAACCAACAGTACCGCAAGAAACAGGAGATGAGATACATCTTCCAACACGGAACTCTGGCTCCTAGTGGACTTAATCAAGATTTTAGCTTTACGTAAATTGACTTCTTTGTATTATCGTGCGCTCTCGCGCGCGCGGAAACGTGCGCGAGCATTTATTTAAATGCGCGTGTGATACAACAAACTTTTTAACGGTTAAATAGTTTTGTCCCCCTGAAGAAGGCAGCATTGCCGAAACTTCGGGAATTATTTTTTTGACTACAGCGTAGTATTTACATTTTTTTACATTTATACATTTAGCTTATGTCCAGGCCTTGACCACGTGAATTCACACCGCTGACGTCACCGAAATAAACGTCACGTGACACAAAACAAGAAGGCAATATAAGAAACACATTGTCATGCGTTTCTGGCTCGGATATGGAGCCGGCAACCTTATCCTGCGTCATGACGTTAATACATTGATTGATTGATTGATTGATTGATTGATTGATTGATTGATTGATTGATTGATTGATTGATTGATTGATTGATTGATTGGTTGATTGATCTCAAAGATACGATAAAGAACAAGGATGCGTGATTGCCCGGAACATTGAAACGATTACGAACCATTAAATAATGCAACAGGCATTACTTAAAATCGTTCTCTACTAAATCTCTTATTATTTTTCCTTCGAACGCTTTAACCTGGTGCCTTCTTTTATATTTATGCCTGATTTATTTGAACTCAGAAGCCGTAAAATTGCAATGGACGCTAACATGAACGGTCCATCACCTCCTGAGAGACCTAATGACGAGGAGGAATTGCCTTTAGTACCTTTAAGTCCAGACCTGGATCGGATCCAGCGAGCCAAAACATTGAGTCAGCTGTCTCTCCAATCAGTAGGAAGCGAGGCTCCTGACGCAACAGATACTGGGGACGATGATGAAGGTCATGAATCGGTAGGCATGGCAACTGTGATTGATAAGCAAAAAACTCTCCCTCTCTTTTTTCTTTCCAATGTCCTTGAATTAAACTGGAAAATCCAATTCCCGAGAAGACTAATAGAAGGACCCTTACCGTCACGCGAGTTCAAAGCGTAATAATTGTTCACTGAACTTATGAGCGTGCGTACACAACTGAAAGTTTATAATGACAATTCATGATCAGTCCGCGCGCGATTTCGCTAGAGCGCAGAGTTTAATACTAGTCCATGGGAGAAATAATTTGTTGTTTTAGAATTTGGCTAAAACAATTTAATTATTCACTCTACTGGTCTCGTTTTTAGTGGTTCAAACAGTTGCAACTGGTGATGATTGCAATCTCTGTATGTAAGTTCTATTCTTTCGTCCACAGGAAGAGAAACCAGGCAAATTGCATCAGGCGTGTTTGTCTGGAAACGAGGTTGAAGTTAGGAACATATTGAGCAGAGAGCCTGGTAATGAACAATTTAAACTATTTGTTTGTTTGTTTTTTTTAGGGGGAGGCGGTGATGGTGAAGGGGCGGGCGGACCTGCATACGACCCTAGTAGCTCATCAGTCCGGAGCTTATCCCGGTTTCGTATCATTAAGCGACTAGTAGTATTTCTACTCCCCCCTGGATGGGATGCTAGTCCATCGCAGGGCTACCCCCAGCGTTGATTCGCCGATGCCTATTTATACACCTGGGTGGAGAGAGGCACTATGAGAGTAAAGTGTCTTGTCCAAGAACACAAACATAATGACCCCGGCCAGGGCTTGAACGAACGTACCGCTCGATCCGGAATCCAGCGCGCTAACCATTAGGCCACGGTGCTTCCCATACCCTCATATTGATTTGAAGAAGCTCAGGTGCGTATATTTCGCAATGATAAAAGGGAAATTTGTCACTTTCTTAGAGTTTCGTGTATGATGTTGTACATGTCGTTCTGATCTATGCTCGTTGGTTTGTATGGAGAGTTGGTACTATAGAATTCCATAATACAGTGAAACCTTGATTTAACGAAGTGCCAACGGACTGTGGAAATTTGTTCGTTATGTCGAGGGTTTGTTATATCGAAAACCTCGATATAACGAATTTGCGGAAAACAACCAAAATGTTCATTAAATCTAGGTATAGTTAATAAATGTTTTTCACTTTGTTACGTTGCATCAGCCTCCCCCCCCGGGGGCACTCTGTATATTTTTGGGTGGGGGTGTGTCGCTGGGACTCTGAAACCCTTACCCTATACCATACCATGTTCAGCTGATTTTGCAACCGTATACTAGACTAGACACCGAAAATCCCTACCCTTTCCCAGCGGCACATACCTATATAGCTCACGACTGTCAAAATATCATTTGTACCTCAATGTCTAATATGCATATAGATGTGGACATACATGTATGTCTTTGAAGATGTTCTCCTGTTAAAGGATTAAATTATTTTCGTTACTTATTCGTTATATCGGGGTACATTTTATGTTTGGGCTTCCGGATTGTGTTCGTTATAACGAGGATTTCGTTATATCGAGGTTCGTTATATCGAGGTACCGTTCCATACATTTTAGACATCTTACTGTAACTGTCGCCTGGCTGAAGAATATCGTTTGTTATTATTCAACAAATGCGCGCGCTGCCCATATATGGTCAAAATGTTAACGTTATTTGTCATACGCACATGACAGATATCCTGCGATATACGTAGGTTGCGAAAATTCGTCCGAATTCTTGTAAAGTGCTGCATAATTACAGTTTTTCTACCAGCAAAATGTGTTTCGTTGACAATTTGTTGAATAATAAAACAATTATCCGTCTCAATCTTGCGGAATATCGTCTGATTTTAGCCAACTCGGCCCACGGCCTCGTCGGTTAAGTATCAGGCGATATTCCGCACGATTTCGCAGGATAATTGTTAATTATACCACCGAGGACTTCGTAATATAGAGGTCCGTTAAATCGAGGTTCCACTGTAATTAATAATTATTACTGACAATGTTTTTTGCTCAGATGCTCTGAATCTCCTGGATAAGTCAGGAAGGACTCCAGTCCACAATGCCATATTAGGACGTCACGTGACAATCATGGAGATGCTCCTGGAGGCTGGGGCTGACACAACTCGACTTGATGAGAGCCAAGAGGCACCGCTTCAAACCGCGGTTCGGACTGGGGACGAGAATCTTGTTAGAGTAGGTATTTGCGGAACCAGTGGTTAATTGATCATATATTATAGTACAACAACAACAAGCTCTATTTGCATGACTATAAATACATACAGTATTGCAAAAGCATAAACCTTAACGAAAGCGAAATTTATAACAATCATAATCGTGTAATATGAAAAAAAGCAATTACGTATGTGTTACATTCCTTTTATTCCATAGAAGATTATTTCGTATGGATAAGCATCTCAAAATGAACTTCATCAGTTGAATATTTAGATAATAATTATCAGAATTCTTGGTGGCTTGCAAAGGAGGTAATAGTGTAATATTTGGTATTTGATTCTCTATTTTTTGTAAAATTCATCTCTAAAACTACAGTATTTAGTACAATGGAAAAGTAATGAATTTCATCTTTAATTTGGTTCGATCCACAGGTAGGACAGAGTGTATTATCCCTTGGGATTTGATTATATCTGCCAGTTTCGATCAATAATTTATGATTACCTGTTCTGTTACAGAGAGGGATTTTGTCCATAATTTTCGCTCAGAGAAACTAATGGATTTAAGTCTGTCAATTTCGAGGCCTAAACTTCAGACACCATAAATTGTAAGTTTAATCTTTAACATTTCAGAGTTTTCTTCAACGTGCCACTAGCGACGTAGACATCAGAGGACATAGTTCGCGGACCGCTCTTCATATCGCTGCTGATATTGACAAAGTACCTATCTGCAAATTATTGGTTAGTAACTTTGATTATGGGATTTTTAGTAACTTTAATTACGGGATTTTCTTTGTCCCACGCTCGTGTCAGTAGAATATTTCTTCACTATTTATCACCGAGCAAAATCTACCATCTTTATTATTTACTACAAATTTGACGATTCGACATTGCTGATCCTAGCAGTATGCAGGACGCGTGTCACTTATCAGACCCTTATCAACCTAGTAAATGGCCAGCTCACAGCGAGTCTCACGAGCCAGTTGATTAGAGCGCCCAACCGGCTGGGAGGCCATGGGCGATTCCCGTCGGGGAGTCAGATTTTCTTTGTCCCACGCTCGTGTCATGTAGAATAATTTCTTCACTATTTATCACCGACCTTAAAAATCTACCATCTTTATTATTTACTAACTTTAATCTATGTAAAACTTTTAATCATTGGTGAGTTATAAACTCTGTGCATGGGGCTTGTAGTAACTGTGGTATATTTACAGAAAAGTGTTAAGACGGATTCCGCTGAAAGTTCGAGCAATGAGTGCAAAATTAAGTACCAAAAACCTACTCATAGTACGGTAACATTTTATATACTATTTGAAACCTCTCACTGAAATTCATTTGTCTTCGTGACCCCGTGATTAAACTCTAAAGCATTCTAGAGAAAACTAAAGTCAAACCTCGTAAAAATGTTTAAAGCGCGCGCCATTTTGTTTTAAACCGGCGTGAAACGTTCTTTTTAACTGAAATGTAGACAACTTCAAATCCATTTTTCCCTAGCGGGGTCAACTTGAGTGCTAAAGTTTTGGCACGTTTTTGTTAGCTGTACTCAAACTGTTACTAAGCTAGGAGATCTCTGTGGTAACGTTATTTTTGCCTGTATTGCTCGAATGTTCGGCGGAAACCATCTTCAACAGTTAATTGATATGAGAAAATCCGAAGAAAGTTTTAGAAACTGCTGATTTAACGTTCTGTTAGGCAGTCAGGGCCGTACCTAGCGGGGGGGGGGGGGGGGTTGGGGGCAGAGGGGGCAGTTGCCCCCGCCAGGAAAACTAAAAAACTAAGAAAACTAAAGAAAAAAAAAGCTAAACTAAAAAAAGCCCAGTTGCCCCCGCCAGGAAAACTTGCCCCCGCAGACAAAAAATCCTAGGTACGACCCTGGCAGTTTATGTGAATTTTGTGGTATTATGGGATGGAGTTTAAGTGGCCAAAGTAATTTGCATTTGCTTTGGTTTTGCATTCCTACCCTTATTGACTGTTTGAAAAATATCGTGCCACTTTATATATCTCATCAGAGGACATATATCTCATTAGAAGAAAAACCAAAGTCAATTGTGGCTTGTTTGCACACGTTTTCGCGCACGTCGCGCCAGTTAGATGTACTTACTTCGAGTTTTGATTGGTTAACTGGATCGTCTGTCTTTTGTGATTGGCCACAGTGATTATTACTGTCTTCCACAAAATCTTGGATGATGACACAAAAGCTAACAACTGAATTCAGGTCAATCTGTATTACTAAACAACAACTATTTTTCAAACTACTTTAGATGTACATTTTTTGTTAGATTGAGCACGGAGCCTCTCCAGACTGCCGTGATGACGAAAGCATGACCCCTCTGACGCGAGCTGTGGAAAAAGGAGCCAAGAACGCCGCGGTGTTTTTCTTTAAAGATGGTCAGCGGCTTGTACGCCTTGTAGTGTAATTTTGAAATGTTTCTTTATAACGTACTTAAGACTGTTTCCGCACAATTTTCGAGCAATACAGGCAAAAATAAAGTTACCAAAAAGACCTCTTATCATGGCAAAGTTTAAGTACAGCTTACAAAAACCTGCCAAAAATTTAGCACTCAAGCTGACCCCGCGAGAGAAAAATGGATTTGAAGTTGTCTTTATTTCAGTTAAAACGGACGTTTCGCGCCAGTTCAAAACAAAATGGCGCGTGTTTTATAATTTTTTCGAGGTTTAACTTTAATTTTCTCGAGAATGCTTTAGAATTTAATTGCGGGGTCACTAAGACAAATGAATTTCGATGAGACCTTTTAAATAGTGTACAAAATGTTGCCGTGCAATAAGTATATTTTTGGTACTTAATTTTCGCACTCATTGCTCGAACTTTCAGCGGAATCCGTCTTAATTTTTTTTTTTCGCCGGGTTTTGTCAATATATATAAAAAGTTAACATAACAAAGTTAACACAAGTTCAAGAATGAGATAAATTTGGTCAGCATCACCTCGAGGTCAGAAATGATATCTTCCCGCCCGTTCCTACTACCCATTAAATAATTATGATGATGATGGCACTGTATTGTTCTTACATACTGGCAGCTAAATCAAAGCATAGAGATATGAAGGACATACTTTGTGATGTGGATTCTGAGGGCAGCACTCTGCTTCACTTGGCAGTCGAAAGTGATAGTTCTGAGGTAAGAAACCACTTTAAAACAGCCTCTAAATTCCATATCAACTGTTAGACGCAGGCTTAATGCTTACAGACAGTTGTTTCTATTTTAGGTGGTACAACTTTGTCTGGACAATGGAGCAATCATTCGACAGCCAAAGGTAATCAGCGTTACTAAAAAAATAAATAACCTTACTATTTAGCAGATGTTTTAATACTTAATTTAGTTTATTGATGTCATTGACTGACTGACTGACTGACTGATTGACTGACTTCTGAATGACTGACTGACTGACTTCTGAATGACTGACCGACTGTCTTAAGACTGACTATTTGACTGACTGACTGACTGACTAACTGACTGGCCAGCTGGCTGCCTAGCTGAATGACAGACAGACAGACAGACAGACAGAAATACAGACAGACAGATAGACAGACAGCGTGATTGATTGATTAGTTGATGGATTTATTGATTGATTGATTGATTGATTGATTGATTGATTGCGTGAGTGAGTGAGTTACTCTCTGACTGAAAACTAGCCGACTGATCATGACTGCTAAAGCGACAGACCGGCCAACAGACGAATGATACATTCAGTCAAGTATTCTACCTTTCTTTCATTTCTCTAATTATTTTCTTCCCAATTGATTGCGTCAGAGAATTGACAGAAGTACTGCATTCCACGTGGCGTGCACCCACGGCTTCCTGGAAATGGTTCGACTATTAGCTTCGAAGGATCCACACATTTGTCGAATTAATTTGATTGACAGCCAAGGTTCGACTCCCCTGCACATGGCTGCATTTAACGATCATGCAGTTATTGTACGGTATCTCTTGGAACAGGTAAATACTATACTTTTATTATTCAACTATTGCGTGCAAAATATGCTACGTTATTACACAGTAGAACAGGGCAAAAATACGGACTGACAATCTTACGGAAAACGGACCTAACACCGATGTTTGGACATATAATACGAGCGGGCATTTTGCCCATTGGTCGTTTTTTATTTTAAACCAATAATACCAACTGTAGCATTAAGTGTCTTTTCTAACGCAGTTCTGGAGAAACAGATGTGCTTCAAATCATCGATTAAAGGAACTGTGTCTAGCAACAAATTGAGAGAAATATAAACTAATAACCACTCAAAACAGTGAAGGAACATTCTGCAGGCAATCCGAATTATTCCTAGCATTCGTTACCAACCGTTTGCATTCCAGGATCGTGCGTTAAAAAAAAACACAACCCTAGGGAAGTAGAGGGGTAGAGTACAGATGATAAAGGTTTAAAGTATAGTCTTACTGAGGGGTAATTAAACCGTGAACGTCTGATGTATGTCTTGAAAGTTTGGATGTAACCGATCATACAGAACTACTTTGGTTCCCTTTTTTGACATTAAACTTACTGGAATTTAGATATAAATTGCTATTTCGACAAGAGAACCCTTCACCACGTGTGCAAGTAAAGAGAGTCCTGAGGAAGGGGGGGGGGGGGGGGGGGTATAATCCAATTTCCAGGCCAAAATGTTGCTCAAACCACATTTCCCAGCATTTTATTTTCCCAAATTGTTCCAAATTCCAGTTTTAGTTCCATTTTGTGTTTGTGATTCCCAGTCCCAGTCACTCTAATCCCCAGTGGAAATTTGCCCAAATCCCAGTTCCCATTCTACCTAGCTACTTCAGGCCCCTCAGTAAAGAATAGGTTTGAACGATTCTAGGAAAACATAACAAGCCGACGCAATGACTTGACACGATTGATTACTCAAGAGGATTATTTTGATAAGCCTTGGCAATGTACCGAACTTCCGTGTGCCCAAACGCTAAATCAACTAATAAAGGGCTAATTTTCTTGTTGTAAACCATATAAACTATTAAATTGATTCAAAACTTCTATTTTCAAAACTTAGATTTTCCCTCCAACATGTCACACTATCTTTCGTCGAAAAGCAGCTGAGCCAGTTGAAGATCAATAAAGCCATTGGCTTGGATAACATCAGCGCTCGCTTAATTAGAGATGCAGCAGATGTACTTGCTCCTTCTCTGCGATACATCATAAACTTATCTCTGGAAAGTGGTAGATTTCCATCTTCGTGGAAGTGCGCCAAAGTAACCTCTCTCTTTAAGCAAGGTGACAGAACTGATAAAGATAACTATCGTCCGATTTCCATCCTCCCCACCGTTAGCAAAGTAATTGAAAGAGCTGTGCATTCCCAACTTTATGACTACCTTGCTCTAAATAACCTGCTCGCCGTTATTAATCAATTTGGTTTTAGGCGTGGGAAATCTACCAGTCTAGCTCTAACTCAGTTTACGGACGAGGTACTAGGGAACATGGATAATGGATTAGTAAATGGCGTAGTATTTATTGATCTAAAGAAAGCTTTTGACACTGTTGATCATGGCATTATGTTAGTAAAGCTCAAGAACATAGGAGTAACCAGCACTCATCTGGCCTGGTTCGACTCTTACCTTTCTTCTCGATGTCAGAAAACAGTTATTGGTCAGGCCTCGTCTTCTACTAGAAAGGTGTCTGTTGGTGTTCCTCAAGGGTCAATTTTAGGGCCGCTATTGTTTACCATCTACATCAATGATCTACCTACCGTCCTTCGAAACAGTACTGTTACATTATTCGCTGATGATACGGCCCTTCACTGCTCTTCAGAATCAGCTTTAAGTTTGCAGACTATGCTAAATGAAGACCTTGTCATACTAGCACAGTGGCTTCACGAACACAAACTAACATTAAATGTTTCGAAATCAAAATTTATGCTCATCGGTGGTCCGAAGAAGCTTACTTATTTCAGCGAAGTGGCCTTGTCAATCAATGACAGAAGGCTGGATCGAGTTAATTCTTTTAAGTATCTGGGTGTGATTATCAACGAGAACTTGACTTGGACAGATCATATAGAAAACCTCATTAGTAAGGTATAACAAAGGTTGGGCTTACTTCGAAGAATTAAGTGTTCTCTACCAAGAGATATCAGAGAACTTTTCGTTAAATCAACTATAATACCTCTGTTAGACTATGCGGATGTCACATGGGGAGACTGAAAGCCAATTTGACTCTTATGAAGAAAGTCCAAGTTCTGCAAAATTTAGCTGCCAAAATTGTGCTCGATATGCCAAGGCATTCATCTGCTACCGAGGCGCTCCAACAGCTTGGCTGGGATAATTTAATGGAAAGAAGAAGACTTCATAGATTAATTTTGTTTTTTAAGGCATTAAATGGCTTGATTGACTGGGATTTTAATTTTTATAGCCTTAAAGACATTCATAATTATAATACTCGTGGACGAAATGACATTTGTAGGCCCAAGTCATGTCGCTCCTGGGGCCAGAACCGTTTTATTAATCAAGCTGCTCACGAATGGAACATTTTACCCGACAAAGCAAAAAGCGCATTTGACATTTTAACTTTTAAAAGACATGTTAGAAGTATTTGATAAGTTTTTTAATTTCTTATATTCATTTTTTAAAATTTAACTTTTTACATCTTCTATTTTTAATATTCACTTTTTAACCATTTTAATCATATTTGTTATTTATTTTATGCAGGGCCCCACTGAAAACCACCTTTTTGTGACGTGGGCTCCCTGCTAAAATATCTTTATTATTATTATTATTATTATTATTATTATTATTATAACTTTTGTAACTTTTAGGGCGCCCCAGTTGACCCCCGTGACAAACTGTGCCGCACCCCTCTCTTCTTGGCAGCTGGGGAGGGTGCAACAGACTCTGTTCAGGTGTTGATTAAAGGTGGTGCTGACGTCACGATCAAAGATGTGGATTTGCGATCTTGTGTGCGAGTGGCCGTGGGACATACAGCCACTATGGAGGTGCTGCTACAGGTATGACATTTATAGATAATACGCCAGCCTTGACGAAGTAAAGCTTTCATGAGTCTTTGTGGTAACAACTAACGAGTCGGGCACACAAGAGACGAAAGACCACAAAACGCTAATTAATTGTGATACACCTGATTGAAAAAACGTTGACCCATGAAAAACATAAAGCATAAACGATGCGACCCAAATATTTCAGGGAAATCGAAAAAAGTAATAATCCTCGTCTGTGACAGGATGAACATTATAAAAGGGAGGTTGCATAAATTATGCTCTAAAGCTTTCAAAAAAAGAAAATATCCTAATTACTTTTTTTTTTTGTGGCGGGCGGTATTCTACAAATCCTCGTTTTTGTTCGGGGGGGGCGGTATTCTCTCTTCCCCCCCCCTCCGGGGGCGGTTCCTCTTGTTTTCCCGCTTTTTTTCTTTATAAATAAATGAAATATTTCTAAGCAATTGTTCACGGTTTATGGACATTTTTCACAGGATCAACGTTTCTTAATCTTGGTGTATACTAACTATTTTAAGATAGTTTTAAGTACACAGTTTTCTAAAGTCTTTTTTTTTAACTCAGAAACGCGCGTCTTTCCGATTAATAACTGAAAAGGACATCACAGGGTTTGCCCCAATCCACTATGCTGCCAAATATGGTCATCTTCAGGTAAGGGGTCTTATTTGAGAAAAAATCAAATTCATGATTATGGATGATTAAATTTATATGTTTTGATTTTGGCATGTTTTGAACCTAACAGAATATTTTACTGTTCATGGAGCGTAACAAAGCAGCCACCACTGTGACGTCATACGGACTAGACACGGCTCTTCATGGCGCTGCCAGGTAACACGACACTAATTCAAAATGGAGTCCACGTGGAACGGTCTGGGGCGAGTTATTTGAGATTGTAGCTTGTCAATGCCTTGACTTTGTATTCACTACTCGCCCCAAAATATACTACTACATTTATACTACTTACGTAAAATTCTATTACACATTACTCAAACACCGACTTATTCGAACGCCTTGTAATTAGAAGAGGGTGTTTACCATTTACAAAAATTTTGGATTTGGGGGGGTTTTTTTTTTTTTTTTTTTTTTTTTAAAAAATTTTTTTTTTTTTTTTTTTTTTTTTTTTTTTTTTTTTGAAAAGAGTGTTTCAAGTACCCGTAAGCTGAAAGCCCCTGCATCTTCCGTTGTTGTATATTGGGGACGGGGAGGGGGAGAGGGCACAGGCAGGAACCCGGAAGTGAAGGGTACGGGAAGTCTACAGTGCGTGGGAAAAGAGAGGGCGGGAAGAGGGATTGCCACTTAAGTTGATGTGGACAGGGAGAGACGAGATAAACGTTAGCAACATTGCACAATATTTTGCGAAGGAAGGTATGGTAAAATCTCTTTTAGTTCCTTGCCCCTGGGTGGGGGATTGATAGGGCCGAAAGGTATGGTAAACGGGGAATAAAACGTACGAGAGGCGTCAAGTTTGGTAGCTTCAATTGTTGTGAACACATCACTTATACATTTCTTATACATAAACAGACAGAGCATGCTCGACACAGGCAAGTTAACACGTAGCATTAATATGAAAGTATAAATTTTATAGTAAGCGCTTTAAGAGTCACATTAAAACGAAGAAAAAAATAAGGAGAATTTAATCTTTTCTTCCTTCAGATATGGCTGGCATGAAGCAGTTGAAGCGTTGCTGTCCGGTCGTAACATTAGTTCCATAAACCTGAAGGACAGTCAAGGAAAAACAGCTCTACACTTCGCATGCGTAGAAGGACATGACCGAGTCGTGGAAATTTTGCTTAACCTTGGTGCAACTGTGGAAAAGTAGGCTTGGAGATATTGCTCATCTTGCGCGCCAGCACTATGGAACAGTCTCCCTCCTGATGTGCGGAGTGTTCCATCAGTCGAGACTTCTAAAATTATGCTTAAAACGTTTTTGTTTAATAATTAACTTTAGTAGTTCATCATCCTATAAATTGTAATTTATTTTATTTTATCTTCTTTCATCACTATTGCTTTCATTGATATTGTATTCCTTTACATTGCTGTATATTGTAAGAGCATTGAGATTATAATGTATGCGCTACAAATAAACTATTTTACTTATTACATTCTCAGGGATCATAACGACAGAACAGCTCTACATATCGCTGCCATGAGAGGATCCAAGCGATGCGTGGAGTGCATTTTAAAGCATCACCCTAAATGTATAAACCTCTTTGACAAAAATCAGGTGAGTAATACCTAAAGAATAACCTGTGTGCTGCATTGTTTAAATTAAACCACAAAATCTATTAAACCACAAATCCTTTGAACGACTCAAGCGTTGGATCAGTCTCCCAACACCACCCCCCCCCCCCACCTCTCTTTACGAATAAGATAAGATCAGATAAGATAAGATAAGATAACTTTATTTATACACGGTTTTTCCATCAGTCAATTAAGTTACTGGACTATCTACCTATCTAACTAACTACAAAATTTAATAACAACAAATTCAAAAAACAAAAAAAAGCCGGCTTTTCATGGAGGCCGTGTCTAAAATTTACTTAAAATTAAGATATTACTTTGAATAGTTATACGTAAGACTCGTAATTGGCGGTATTCTTTGCTTCGTTGTGATCACGGTAGTTTCTTTTCTCGTGCAGAACACTGCTCTACATCTGGCCGCCATCCACGATTCCCCAGAAGTTATGTCATGCCTGCTGTCTCATCCGGAACAAGAAATTCTCATGAACAAAAAGAATCAAAATGTTTTGGACGCCGCACTGAGCGCTGACAGGAAAAACGTGGCACTTGCTATAGCGAGTCACAAAAGGTTTGTTTAGAAAGCTAAAGCTGCCGGATGACAGTACTGAACAGGGCTAAATGCGTTTTAAACTTAAAAACGTATTTCGATCAACAGTAGTACTGACTCCCGTGGCTCGTTTCGAAACATTTTTTTATTCCGCTTATAAGCCCTCCCGGATATAAGCCCCTCCGCTTATAAGCTCACACAATACCCCTTACGAAGTTGTATAAGCCCACGGCAGGGGGGGGGGGGGAGAAAGTAGGCACTTTTCTTTGAAGACATAGCAGTGCCTGGAAACGGTACGAGTCTATGCCAATCAAGCCGTTGCTAAGAAAAACGTCAAACCAAAGTTTTGTTTTCTCCAAAATATTTAAATATCAATGCCTGCGTGCGTGTGAAAATTATGCGAATAGTGGCGGTGTTTGCGTTTGATGTTTCACGTCGCTGAGATGTTTTTGGCATTTCTCACCTAATGTTTCACGTCACTGAGAATGCTCTGGCGGCGTGGAATAACAAACGAAAAGTTTGCCGCGGTTGAAATTTAACAACCAAAAAGTGGGAAATAATTTCCGAATCATTGGAGTTATTTTTAATTAGTATTATTCGCAAGCCTTACTTTTGCCAGGATGGTCACCGTTATCACTGTTTGTTGTTTTGATGTCCGGCAAGCTTCAAAGGAGCAATCAAAATGCATATAGCTATTGTGTTTTGTGCACGGTCAAGACCAAAATATGCGAACTATAAACAATGAACTTTGTCAAGCTATTCACTACGCCCTTAGCAACCATTTGATAGGTACTGCGCAGTCTCGGTTGCCCGGCATCGCTATGACCACTTTTTGAGTCGTGTAACAAAAGAAGTTTCTTCCCCCCCCCCCCCCCCCCCCCTGGCCCAGGACTTATAACCGGAATTTTACGGTATTGGATAAATGAAACGACCACTGCTAATTTTCTCTTGTCATTATCAAATTCTTATTTCTCGTTGTTTTTTTTACAGATGGCGCGAAGTCCTGACGACATGTGCCCCAGGGCACATGGCAACGATGAAACATCTTGTGATAAAAATGCCAGAAGTTGCTATAGTAGGAAAATTATTTATTTCTGCACATTCATCAAATGACTTGGTCAATATTAAATAATAAATATGTATTTTTCTTCGCTTTTCATTTGACTTCATAAAATTCTGAAATCAAAATTCACTAGGCCTGCTAAATTTTCGTTTTCACTAGGTGCAAGATGAACTAAAAATATATCTTTTTACAAATTTCCAGCTCTGTAGTCCCCTTCGTTTTTAGAACAGAGCATTTTGAATATTTGATTTTCCCGCCGTATGCGACCTCAAGCTGAGTGCCGTGAAAAAGCTGTTTTGTTTGAAATAGGGCCTTTCCTTTCCATTTTCAGAAGATTGAACATTTAAGATATAACAAGTGGTGTTTATGTGAAAGTGTACTAGCTCATGAGCCAAAGATTGTCGCTGTTGACAACAGAATTGAGTTCCAGATGGTTTCTATGGCATCACGGCGGCCATATTTGTGTCCCTCGGAAGGACGCAAATATGGCGTCTCCATACTAAGCTTCATGAGTTTGCGTGAAAAGGTTCGGAAAATAACTCGCAAACGACACAAAGCACAGATCTGAAACTTGGAGAAATTGTTTGTCTATTTATCGTCTATAATATTTGAAATTCATGGCTTCTGTAGTTGAATGGTTTTGAATTTATTTATTTTTTTAATTCCGTGACAGTGAAAACCAGCAATATATCTTTTTTGTTCGAATTTCAGCGATTTATGGATCAGTGCGTTATAAAAGAGGGAAATCCTGACAGCGAAGATTACAAAGAAAGTTTTATTTTCAAGCCCAAGTTTTTGGGAACTTTTTTTTGTAGGAAATTTGCTAACAGTTACCACCCTTTAGGTCTTGAATGTTCAATTAGCATTTTGGCTTGATTTTGTACCAATTCCGTAAATTATTTGTGACTTTAATTTCCAAGAAAATGGTGAAATCGAAGATGGCGGATCCAAGATGGTGGCTGTAACGACGTCATATGACGTCACAGCCTACAAAAATTCTGTAATCTTGTAGAGTAAGCTAAGTAGTAATTGAATGTAGTAGCGCCTTTCAATTGCCTCCTTTACCTTATCATGAGGACAAGGGTGTGTGATGCAAATACACTTTTCAGACTTTTTTTTTGTTACTGTTTTATCAGGTTACGTACGATTTCACGATGATCCAAGGAACTGACGAGAGGCCTGATGAAGATAATCTGATGGTACTTAAGGTAAAGCAGACGAGCATGCGTACTTTGATTCTAGTAAGTAATTAAGTAAGTAGGTAAGTAGAGCAGTTTTCAAGTGAGTAAGTCAGCAAGTAATGTTTGTTTAGTTTTACGTTAAGTAAGTTAGTAAGTGATTAAGTAAGTAAGTAAGTAAGTAAGTAAGTAAGTAAGTAAGTAAGTAAGTAAGTAAGTAAGTAAGTAAGTAAGTAAGTAAGTAAGTAAGTAAGTAAGTAAGTAAGTAGGTAAGTAGGTAGGTAGGTGGGTGGGTAGGTAGGTAAGTAAGTAAGTACACTCTTTATTTTAGGAGTGTAGAACTAAATAGTGAACAACGCTAATAAAGTTGTGGCCCTCTATGTAAAAATAAAAAAACTACAAAGTTAAAACCTATACATAGTACTATTTACAATATTCTAGAAAAAAAAAATTAAAACAAAATATTCAAAATTGAAAACTATGTGAAAATGCCAAAAAATCTTTAAGTTTTTTCAATCAATTATACCTCAGGGCACGTTTAAAAGATTTAATCGAAGCTTGTTTCTTTATATAAGATGGTGAACTGTTCCATGTTCCTGCCCTTGGACTAAAAATGTTTTTCCATCTTCTGTTTCCTAATTATGACGTGAACTTATAATTTTACTGTAGACTGAAGTGAACTTATCATTAATGTTTCTATCTACCTTTAACACAGACCATGTTAAAGCATCGTCGAGTCAATTGTCTGGCTCATCCTATTTGTTATAACGTTATGAACAAAAAATGGTAAGAACAGTGATGATTTAATTTTAGACAAATCTTAAAAAATTATTTCAATATTTTAATGTCATCATGATTTTTATTCAGTCAGGACAACAAATTTCTCTTAATTTATTCGTGATCGTTCCTTCAAGAATTAACTGCAATGTTTGTAAAATAATTATAAGCTGCTAAGTATCAGCACGCGCTCTTTATTAGTGTTAACGTTTAATGCCACATGCTTGTGCCATATTTGGACTGGTTGACAATCAGAAAGCCTTTACGCAGAGTTATCGAACATGCAATTCGTTTCCAAATGTGTTTGTTCAAATAAGTTCAAATTGTTAAACGATTATAGAGTAATTATTTATAAGTTCGGATTTTTAATGATTAATTTTCTCTGTTGCTTCGTCGATTGTTCTTTTATTACGTGTATAATTACGCATTTTTTTTTCTTTAATTTATTTTTTTCTTGTCCCTCCCCTCCCTCAGGCACACGTTTGGGTGGAAATCTTTATTACTCAACCTGCTTCTGTATCTCCTTTTTGTCCTTCCGCTGACCATTCTCGCCCTCTACTCGCGGGCTAATGAGCGACCTCTTTGTGGTTTGAATGAAACCATACCAAGAAAGGTAAGTTTCGAAGTAAGACCAGAAACCCATAAGGGTTGAAACGTGTAACTACCTATGATTCGCATGGTACAAAGCGTTATCATATTTGGAAAATCAGGCGAAAAAATTAACCAATCAAAATTGCAACATTTGGATTAAATTCAGCGCGCGCTAGCTTGCGCTCGATGGCGTATGAACAAGCTTGGTTAAATAAAATTAAATTTGGTCAAATTCTCCTGTTTTATCGTCGTAAATAAGTCTGTAGAACTTCGGTTGGATACACTTAACGAATTTCTTTAGTTCCTGTAAGAATGTACGGCATTTAGGTCGGAATTTAAGTAAGTCACCGAAAACCGAAAATGCTGTTGCGTGTCCCATTACGTGTGTAAAGCACTCGCGTACGAACTCTTCTTGTTTCCAAATATAGTACTTGGAAAAACTGAATATTCAAACGCTGTGAACGCGCGTTACACGTTTCAACCCTTATGGGTTTCTGGTAAGACTTATTAAATAGATTTAGCCAAGCCTAAAATCGGAGCTCCCCGGTATACTTTGCCCTGTAAATCAGAATACGACGAAAAGACAAAAAAAGCACTGAGTCCGCAATCCAAGCAAACCATACTGGTCAGCGGTACCAACAACCATCGACCTCGATGAGTCAATCTGAGCCCGCGAATGGTAGTGAACTGGTCAGGGAACCTGTGACAGCTGTCAATTGACCAAAATGGAGTCAACAGATGTAGCGAGTACCACCGCAGTGACGGGGGCCGCGAACATCGACGTGCAAACAAAAACATGGATCGAAATCCGCCAATCGCAGCCCACTAGCATGACCCTGACCTCGCACATGATGAAACCACAACGGAGAGGTGATTGGCCACAACAGCAGCGAAAGACGATGCGAAAGATGATGCGAAAGATGGAGAGAAAGAAGCATGCACGTAACCGAAAGCGGGGAACCGACCACTGGAGTATGGCCGCCATGTTGTGGCGACGTCGCAGGCGCACGCGCCCGCGAACCATGCTGCTAGCCAAGATGACCATAAAAAAAAAAACAAAAGCATGGTTCACGGGACCCAAACGCTAAGTTATTCTATCAAAAAAAATGTTTACCTGCGTTCCTGTGTAGTTGGGGGGATGAATCAGAGAGTGCGGAGCACGTATCGATCGTCGCAATGTCATACGACGCGCCTCGAGTTCCTGATCAGAAGACCATACTATTCTCCTCGGGGAGTTCTTGTATAGTAAAATAACAGTAAGAAAACTGACACATAATTGAGGGCGTCGACACGAGACCGATACCCGCGCTCTAAACAAATCGCCCCCAAGGGAAAAAGACACAGGAACGAGGAAAAGGAAGGAAACAAAGGGGGGCCCTGGATGGTTCTGTAAATTTTCTATGGGTATAGGGCTCTCCTCTGTGGCCCTTCTGGCCGCTTCGCTAATAATCTAGCAGGAGGTCATATGCACCCAGATAAAATGAGTTCATGAGGAGCTCACCATCCAAGTAAGACAGAATAATCGAGCACGAGGTCAATATGGTAACCTCAGATAAGGTGAGTTCTATAAGGAGCTCACCATCCAAGTAACACAGAATAATCTAGCACGAGATCAATACGCTGCCCTCAGATAACATGAGTTCCATAGGAAACTCACTACCCTTGTAAGACAGAATAATCTGGCACGAGGTCAATATCCTACCCTCAGATAACATGAGTTCCATAAGGAACTCGCCACCCAAGTAAGACTTAATAATCTAGCACGAGGTCAATATGCAACCAGTGAGTCCATAGGGAACTCACTACCCGAAAGAGATTGGCACGAGGCTATCCGCCCCAGATAACATGAGTTCCATAAGGAGCGCACCACCCAAGTAAGACTTAAATTTAATAATCTAGCACGAGGTCAATATGCTAACCTCAGATAACATGAGTTCAATAAGGAGCTCACCACCTAAGTAAGACAGAATAATCTAGCACGAGGTCAATATATACGCTGTCCTCAGATAAATAACATGAGTTCCATAGCCTGAACTCACTACCCTTGTAAGGCAGAATAATCTGGTACGAGGTCAATATCCTGCCCTCAGATAACATGAGTTCCATATTAAAGGAGCTCAGATTCCTATTGGTATTTTTGAGAGCCAAAGTTGAGATAATCCCGCATGCATCTGGGGCTGTTTCAAAGATGCTCGGCAACCTTTGTGTACCTTTTCATCTTTCGAGCACTTTTTGACTTTCGAGCAAATTTTTCAATTTCTAAACCGAAGATTTTTGTCCGAGTGTTGTTCGAAGCCAAACGAAAGTTTCCGAGCATTTTTCAATCTTTTCCGAAGGTAAACGTTTTGCGAGGAAGTTCAGATGCTTCAACGTTTGGATAATTCAGCATTTAAAACTCGTCAGAGAACATGACGACATCAGTACCTTCACGATTTTTCTTAGAAAAATAACTCCTTATAATTCAACACGTTTTGGCCTTAAAATGTTATTTAGATGTTTCTGTTGCAGTTAAATTGCATGACATGCTTAGAAATCTTACCTTTTAAGGGAAATTAGTATATATCTGGAGAGGTTTCTTATTTAAAAGCAACGTTTTGGATTTTTTGGAGCAATTTTTGGGGAAATGTCGCGCATATTTGGGACAGCCCTAATTGCACCATAAAATTGGACAGTTTAAACAGAGATATAATATAATTATTTTGTTTTGGGGTTCATGAAATATTTACTCGTGGTTACCACCCTCTCTAATACTGTTTGGGTAATTTTATTATTATAATCGGTTAATTATTCTCATTTTGAAACAGGAATACATTTTCTTTGACGTCCCGTGTCGATTGAATCGTCCGGTAAGACATATAGTAAGACTTTTTTGACGTAAATGTCTGCGATAATTAGCCCCTTACTGTTCAATATGTACATCGCGTGACTGGACACATGAAAAGAAAATAATTAAAAGTAAAACGATTAGCTATTTGTAGTATATGTGAGTTTTGCTGTAGCTTCTACGCCAAATGGCAATTTAGGCCCGTCTAGATCAGCTTCTGGCCACCATTTTGGTTTTAAGTACCCGAGAAGACCTTGGAGGAGACTTTGTTAGGAATGCCAGGTCACGTCAAAACAAGTTCAAAACTGAGTGAAGTTATGGTTACTTAGCAACTAGCAAGTTGTGACAGTAGTGGAATTCGGTTCTTCAACATTTACAGACTGGTGTCACTAGACACAAAGTAGGATCTGTTCACGTATTTACTGTCTGTTAAATATGTTGTGTTTGTTTTGCAGGGCCTTCAGACAGTTCAATTCTTAGTCTTGATAATCACGACATTTCACGTGATAAAAGAATTACTTCAATTAAAAAAACAGGTTGGATGGTTTCTTTCTCAGTAAATTATTTTTACCAGGCAAAGCTAAGTATTTAGCTGCGAAGATTAAGTCCTTGCAGAGATATGCAGTCTGGGCACAAGGTACCAAAGGGGGGGGGGGGGGTGTGGGTGAACCGTACGCGTGTGTCCAGCCTTCCTGTAACAGTGCACTGCTACCCTATGACGTCACAGGTTTTAGCCCTCTCATGGAAGTTTGCGGGGGGAAAAGTTGTATAATAAAATGTTAGTAGACCATGAACTAGCTAATGAATTTGCAGGCTTTTGCAAATTCATTTATAAGTTTTCTTATTTATATTTCTCCTATTTTATTTATCTTCAATATTCTTATATATAATTGTCTTTTCATTTTGCTCACTGTAATGTTGTGTGTCGTTGTGTGTTTTCTACCGACCGTAATTTGTATTTACATAATTGTAACCCTGGCTGCCTGCCCTTTTTAACTCTACGGTTATTTCAGGCAGCCAGACCCCTAATTATTTATTTATACTTTATTTATATTATCATTTTGTAAATGTTTAGGGCAAATAAAGTTTGTTGTTGTTGTTGGACAGAAGAGCTACAAACTAACAACATTTTTTTTTTTGCTGTTTCAGAGACTGAAGTACTTTCTTTCGTTCACTAACCTTCTGGACTGGGCAGGGTTTGGCATGGCACTATTCTACATTCTCCCGCCATGTGACTGCAAACTGGGATAAAAGCAGGAAATTGGAGCATTGGCCTTGTTTTTTGGATGGGTGAACCTTACTCTGTTTCTGAGAAGGTAAATTCAGATTTTTTTAAAGCGCTTGTCAAAGACAAGAGGTTAGCACAAATTTTCATGAGTTTTTTCTCCTTTTCTTCGTAATTTTAGTTTTGATTGAAAAGATATCTTATCTTAAACGCAGTTTTGGTTATTTCCATCATCTCTTTGCGATACGGGGTTAAATTCTCGTTGACGTAAATTCCCTTTGGGCGAGCCGTTGTTTCTCGCACCAAGGAGACGGAGGAACTAGGGAAGGGACTTTGAACAGTTACACCTTTTAGATTTGTGCGGGCTTTAATTTGTATATCTTCGATTTAACCTTGTGACTGACGAATTTCGCCAGGACTGGTCTCTCCCCTCTCTTCCGTCCAATTCTGTTCGAGATTTCTATGTCCTCCTCCTGAATCTCCACACCGGTAGCTTGGGAAATTTTACAGACGACTTCGACTGTTGACATATTGACTTCGTCGGGATTGTCGTGGAACTCCAAGGAGTTTTTCCTAGAGTATTGTTCTAAATTATCGAGGTTTTCTTGAATGTTTAGCAGCTCGTCAGCATGATCCTTGACATGCCTGCTCGTTTTGATATATTACAGGAACAAGATGCACAAGTATGCAGACGCTGCTCTCAAAGAATATACTGTCCTCTAATTTTAGAAACTTCGAGAACAGAACGAACGGAATAATTTTACCTGTACCTGAAACCTTCTTATCCTTCTTTCTAAATTTCAGGTTTTCATCGTACGGTCAATATATTATTATGTTGACAACAATGTTTGCTACCCTGTTTAAGGTACGCACTTTTAAATTTGTTTTTATTTTTAAAGAAAGTTGATGTTTTTTGCCTCCTCTTTCTGTACAAATGTGCGAAATTGAACGAAGTTTATTCTTTTAAGGTCCTGTTGCTGTTTTTCATGTTCGTCATGGCATTTAGCAGCACATTTTATCTGCTCTTAGATGAAGAAACGGTAAGACTTAGTACTCATTCTTGTCAATGATTGGATCCTGTTTTTACAGTAGCGCCCATGTATTTTGAAGCTTATGAAGTTGATAGCTTAACATTTCATTGCCTAAGAAGCGACTTGGCCATAAGCATCTGTGGGAAAGGTCCGCTAAGTACAAGGCAGACAAGTTCGAATAAAAAGTTATCAACACGAAACAAGCCATAGGTCATTAACTTTGTCGCAGGTTTTTTAGTCAAGAAATTAAATAATACCATTTACGATTTACATTACCATATGTAAGTGTAATAAGCAATGGTAATAATCAGCACCATCAACCCGACGTTAAATAAATGTTATAATTAATGTTATTATTATTAAAGAAAGATCCGTCGTTCACTGTACTTTGCTCAGTTTCTGTAACATAAAGGACTAGGAGTACCGTTACTACCCTGGAGGGATGCTAGTCCATCTTACCCCCCCCCCCCCCCAAGCATTTTGTAACGTTGCTCTAACAGTACTTCGATACCTATTTACACTCCTGGGTGAAGAGAGGCACTGTGAGAGTTAAGTGGCTTGATCAAGAACAGAACACAATGACTCCAGCAAGAGCTCGAACTCGCGATCGGACTGTTCGATCCAGAGTCAAGCGTGCTTACCATTAGGTCACCGCGTCCTTCATATCACATAAGGCCATTCAGTTACACATCGCTGTTGTTTTACCGTCAGGAGCCGTACGCCACTTTTCCTTACTCCATGATGACCGTATTTGTGATGACACTGGGTGAACTCAACTACGCCGACACATTAATGCCGTGGGACAAACTGGAATACGCTGCACTGACGAACATACTGTTCTTTTTGTTTGTGCTGGGAATGCCCATCATTCTAATGAACATGCTGGTGAGTAATAATAGGCTGCGTAGCTGGCGGGATTCGCGACCGAGTGCGAGTGCTTTTATGGCGAACGGCAGAAAGACCGAACCGCGGAGCCGCGAGGGAATTGGAGAGGAGTCTAGTTGAGATCTCACTCGCGACTGCTTGTAATTATGACGTTGCCATTGCAACGTCAAATCAAATATGATAAAAACATGATTGACATATTAAATTATTTTGCAAGGGATGAATGAACGAAGGTTAAACATAGGCGACAAACTGGCAGTTTTCGGTAAATCTGGCTGCCTCCACATGTGCACAAGTTAATCACAGTTGCAGAACTGTTTTAACTTCAAATAGAAACCCCAATACAGTTCTTACATTTCTGCCACTTAATGCCACATGCCTTGGGAGATTTAACGATATTATTATCAGTATACTCAATATTGTATGACAAAAAAGTGAAACTATAGAAAAAATCCACTCGATCCCCACAAAGCGTGGTGTTCAATCAATTTAAATTGAAAATGAGTAATGAGAGTTCGTTGTTTCGTTCGTTGAAAACAAGTGCTTACCATAAAAACAGCCGTGTTCCCGCCGTTGAGTATTTTCACGTCCAAGATGGCGGCATAGACGAGCACATGTGAAAATGTGATTAGGTCCCATTCCTCCTGGCAAAAATCAAACCGTGGGGCCCAGACTCTTAGTCAAATTCTCAAGGGTCGGAAAGGGAATAAAGGTTAAATGCTCCATATACGTCCGGGGTCCTCTCCCCCCTCTCGGGATAAACATAGATAGGTTTATAATGCAGGAATATGATTCATTACAATTCCGCCATTAACACTGATGATTTCAAACAACTTCAAATTTCTAATCGTGCTTTCTTTTTATTCAGGTCGGTCTCGCAGTTGGAGATATTGAAAAGATTCAAGTTAATGCCGTTATTGGCCGTTACGTTATGCAGGTATAAGCAACCATGAACGCAATAGGCCCGGGGAACTGATCAAAAAATATTTTATACGGGGAGGCTCCGAGGTTCAAACCCTTCCCCTAGTACCCCTATCAAATTAGAACCTACCTTATTATAGGAAATTAACACGTCATGAAATTAACGGGAATTTCAACTTTCACGTTAATTTAAGTCGCGTTAATTTTTGTTAACGTTAATTTCCGCGCCGTAAATTAAATGGAGCGTTAATTTCCATGACGGTAATTTCCATTATTTTGGCTTCAATATTTTGTTACAGTCCAGAAGTTCTTGACTCCAAGGAAAAAGCATAATTTTATCTGGCTATCATTGATACTGTGAAGAACGCTCAAAGTGGGAAAAGTACCACGAACATTGTTTTCGTTTAAGATAACACGCCTACAAGTGTTGAAATAAACTTGTTCCTCTTGTGTACGTCGCGTTAATTTCTTTCATTTTGAAATGTTACCCCCTCTTTCGCGTTAATTTCCTTTATTGGGAAGTAATTTTCCCTTATTAATTCGCGTTAATTTAAGTCGCGTTAATTTCAAATACCTTAATTAACACAAGCGCTAATTTCCTATGATAAGGTAAGTCTAAAATCCCACTAAATACCATTTCTATAAGAACCTATTTAGGCTAAGTTGGAAAAATCTAGGTTCTTATACGCGGGCTTTTAGTGTATTCGTTTTTCTTGCTTGCTCCAAAGCAAATTACAATAGTTATAACAACTATATATACGTTGATTTTTCTATTCGTTTTTCAGGTCGAGTTGGTTTTGGAGTTGGAGGAATCAGTTCCTAAATCATTTGCCAAGCGTGCTCATGTTAAAAAACATGTCGAATATCCAAACAAGGAAGAATCTAAGGTATTTTCCTTTCCTAATTACTTATCCTGAGAAGGGTTTTACAAGAATACTTCTTTTTTAATTTTCATTAATACTCTCAAAATGTCAGAGTGGCAGCTTAAAACAATTGCTACCTGATTAAAAACAATTTGTACAGGCAGTTACGGGAACCCAGGAAAACTCGACTCGTTCACGTACCTTTGTAAGCAGAGAGACAGAATTAAAGGCCTTTTTTATAGCGTGCCGCACCGTCCAATTTCTTATTATTTCATTCTTTAAAAAGTTCTATGAGAAGCTTTTGGGCTTTGGCCGACCAGTAGAAGACGAGGAAGAGAAGACTTCCGCAGAGCTCCCCCCTGGTTTCCATCCACTGTTGGACAGAATGCAAGAGCAGGAGAATAGGTACTAGCGTGTACTATGGGTTGCGTAGAACTAACCATTCTCGTCCCCATAGCCCTTTTGTTTCTCTTTGTCGGCTGGGCCTTGGCACGAGAAAAAAAAAGGGCTCGAATTTTTTTGATTGGCTGTTTGGAACAAAGAATTAATAAAAAGAAGTCAAAAACGTAACGACTCTCTCATACATTCTTTGAAACATCATGACTGCATACATGAAGACCGGAAAGCCCTAGAATCTAGGACTGGAAATCCTGTGTCCCCAGAGCCCTTCGTTTTCTCGTGTCAAGGCCCAGCCGGCTAAGATAAACGAAAGGGCTATGGGGACGAGAACGGGAACTAACTAGTGACAGCGTTGCTATTGCTTTCTCTACTTATTCTGAGAAAGAAGTAATTTGACCCCCGTTGCCGTTTGTTAGTCGTTTTCACTTTCAGCACAGAGCTCTTCTTTCAGCTTGATAACTGTAAAAATTTAGCCAGGCAGCCGTTTTCTTGTCAGGTCCTAAACATTTGATTTCATTTGACAGGATAAGGGAGCTTACCGAAAATATTTCGTCTAATCACATTGTCCAGAAAATTATTAAAAACTAGAAAAAGGCCACAGCTCCATATACGATATTTTTGTAGTACTTCAATATTGGACATCCAATGTTTTCACTGTTGAGAACTGGTATCTTTCCCCGCATATCTATACACCATTTAACAACAGCGTTGTTACCTTTATGATAAACAAAACAAGTGATATACAAGGAAAATTAGCATAAATAAAATTATTATAACCTATAAGCTAATATTGTGTAGTTAATTAAAAGCAAAACAAGAAAAGTGGTTGGTAATGAGGCTTAGGAAGAAATATACATGTATCCTAACACAACCATAGTTAGTAGAGGGGACTGGTTATGAAAGCCGGCGAACTTCAAAGGGCTAAACAATAGCGCGGACTCCGATGTTGAACAGACCCATCACGTGACCCTGACAGTGCACAAGTTCATTGAAGATGGCGGACGGTGCACCCGAACTGTTTGTTCGAGAAGACGATTTAGAGGCAATTTTTGACATGATTTTGGAAGGCGACGGAGTATTAGAGGAGCATTTTCGGTCGCAGTTAGTAATTTAAGAGTGATCAAGAGGACAGGCACAGCCCACCCCCCGAGGAGGACACACCCGCCATCCCCGAGCCGATGGCCCGGGAGCACGCCAGACCCCCGCCGGACCGAGACGCGCGGCGGACCCGGAGGGGGCAGACGGCCGCCGGCCGAGGGGGGCGGCGCGGGGGGGGGGGGGGGGGGGGGGGGGGGGGGGGGGGGGGGGGGGGGGGGGGGGGGGGGGGGGGGGGGGGGGGGCCCCTCACGGGCACACTCTTAAGCATTACAGGTTGCAATTTTGAGTCGTAATTTCAAACTAATGAGCTTAAATTTTCTCTAACCCTAACCCTAATGGAATCCAACAAACGCTCACCTTAAAACTAAAAGCTTATATATTGCCTATCTGTCGGTAGTTATTTCCTCTTTATAGGTTCCTGCGAATCACGAAATACCTATATTAAACCTTTGACAAAGATCTGGGATATGGTGATCTGTTTATATTGTTTTGAGTGCTAGACCGTATAGTAGATAATTTCAATTTGTGCTCTTCTCTACTAACTATGACACAACTAAATAGAAAAAAAAAACACTCCAGAAACTGGTGTTGTGGCATTATTGAAAAGTGGTCGGTCAGTTAGGAGTTGTGGTCGCGCACAGAAATGTTCGACTGTAATATTTTTTGTTTTTCTCTAATTGCAGGATCAAAAGAATGGACGAGCGCTTAGAAGAGCAATCAAAACTTCTCAAATCGATTAATCAGCAGAAGGAAGCAGAGGAGGACGAATCGCGGCAGCGGCAAAGAGAAATCTCAAGAAAAATTTCAAGGCGACCGATTCCATTTAAGTTTTAACCACTTTCCCATCTTAAAAGTGTCTTCTTGGATCTCCTGTCACTGATCACTACAGTAAATACATCATTTAACTTGTAATAAGGCGCTATTATTGTATCACTTGGTTATGTGCGTTGAGAACATCATTAATCTAAGCGCCGTTTTCATTGGAGATATTTTAGAATGTTTTTCCTCCTTAGCTAAGAGTTAGATAGCTATTTTAACATATTGTTTCAGTTCGTTGTATTTTTAAGTACGTTCATTTTTTTCATATTATTTTTTCTTATTATTTTTTTATGTTCTTGTTATTTACTGTTTTTGCTGTATTGGCGCTGAAATATTCCAATTGAAGATAAAGTCAATAAAGTTTGTTTACTGTTTTCGTATTAAACTGTCTTTCTACCTGAGATACTTCACATTTGATCGGCGCCGGTTTGCCAGAAATAATCTCCTGCTGGCAATCACAAATTTCCCTTTTAACTTGTATACACATTCTTTAATTTGTTTGTTTTCTCCTTCAGTGTGATAAGTGTGACTTTTGGGGCGTATATAATGAGCAAGAGAGACTAACTATTGTCTGTCAAAAAAGGAAGGTTGCGTTACCGTATAAGAAAATATTAACACTGTTTCGTGTGAAAATTCAGCATTAAGAAACAAGTTTTACTGAATATGGAGAGAGGGTGGCCCCACTTTTTCTGTGCTATGATGGGGTTTCCAAGAAAGAAAGAGTGGATTGAGCGCATCTTCAAATTAAATTGCCATTGATGCGAAAGCAAATTATGCAAATAATTTTGATGACAAAAAGACTCCTAAAATATCGTGTTAGATTAAAGTAATGCATGCAGATTATGGTAATATATAGTCCAAAAATTGGTTTAAATTTTTGGATGGAAAGTAAAAAAAGCAAGGCAAGATGTACTCTAAGCGGGAAAGATCAATTTATTGATTTTGAGATTCTCAATGTCCGATCTTCTGTGTTCGGTGGTTGAGAATTCTTTAGGAATATTTCTTTCTATTTCGAATTTTAGAAAGGTGTTTTTTTTTTTAATAAAAAGGCGATAGTGTTACGATCTAGTTAATTTACAAGCGAGCCGTGATAGTCGCCGTTCTGTTTATATTTGGTCATTTAATGCATAAATTTTAAAATAACGACATGGACACAGTCAGTGGCAATTAGCTTTTTTTTTCCTGCTCATCACTAACGCACGTTTCTTGTTTTCGCAAGTCACGGGTTAAAAATAATTCTTAAGTTTTATTCTTTTTGGAAAATGAAAAATCTGAAACGCGATGTAACTAGAAAATTTCATTTTCTAAGGAATAGACCATTACCTTTTTGAGCGTGAGGGGGTAGGGGGTTGAGCAATTTTTTCTGAGCAATAATTTTCCAGCTTCGAGTTAGAAATGTATTGGTTTTGTTCGATATATTACTTTTTTACTGTCTCGCTTTGCACGAATTGGTTCCTTTGGTTTTCTTCTTTTTTTCTCTGTTATTTTGGTAATTTCCTTACCCCTCCCTCAAAACTGTAAAGGCATGTCCCTTTATTGGAATTTCCCGGAGGAAGGTACATATCCATAGTTTTACTTTCTGAAGCTAACAGTGTATAGTTTGAATTAGCCTGACAGTAAAGCTCATTCTGTATACAAGCCGAGGAATACTTGATGGTCTTTATCAGTCATTTATTTCATCTGACACTTGCATGGTGAGTAAAACTTGCCTTGTATTGTATGTTGTACTGAAATCTCTTTTTTAGACAAGAGATATATACATAAAACTACATGTTGTGAGTTACAAGTGAAATGTGTACGTAGTTTACACGAAGCTCTTGGTAATAGTTCATTCAGATATGCCGGATCAGTGAATGTTCACTCACTCCAGCGTGAAAAGGAACTACGTTACCATATTTTAAGACATTTTAAGTCATTTTACTGATGTACAAATTTCCTTTCAAATTTGAAAAACACCATAATAATGCCCGTTTTTATACTACAGACGAGTTACCCGTCTGGACGAGCTTCGGCAAAAATTCTGTTGCTCGTCTGGTTATGCGTCTCTAGTATAAAGACGGGCACAAGACGAGTTACCCGTCAAGACGAGCTACTTTTCGAAATGCGTCTTGAAAGACGGACAACGAAAGGAAGCTCGTCTAGACGGGTAACGCGTCTTGTGCCCGTCTTTATACTAGAGACGCATAACCAGACGAGCAACAGAATTTTTGCCGAAGCTCGTCCAGACGGGTAACTCGTCTGTAGTATAAAAACGGCCAATATATATATCGAAAGCAAACAACAAAGCTTACGACTGAGCAAGATTTTAATAATATTTTCTAAGGTAGACAAACACCATAATAATATATCGAAAGTAAACAATGAAGGTTACGACTGTGAAAGATTTTAATTTTAAAAGATGCATTACGAACGACAGACTTGTGAAAATTGGCTATTTGTTCCGATTTCAATAAAAGGTTTCGTATAGGTAAAGTTAATTTGTTCATTCCAACACTGAGCGATAATGAAATGTCGTGTAAAAATTGAAAAATCAACTCGTTCGTTCATAATGAATTCATTGCTTTTAAATTTTTATTGCACAAAGAACCAAACACTTTTCCTGCCTACAAACTCTATCTTGCGGGCGTATTATCAAGGTATTATTATCATTCAGGGGGTGGGGTACTCCCTAACATAAGCTATACATGTATGTGCGGCGCCAAAGGGTATGCTTCGTTTTGTTTGGTCAGCATTAAGGTGTGAATAATTCTTAGAAGGAACTATTTTATCATTGCTATTACATTCATCTCGCAAAAAGTGTCATTAGCTTGACACGTGGAATTTGAAGCCCTCCTCAAATGTTTACGTAAACCGATGCAGTTCCTAGGGAGTCTGATCTGAAATTGGGTATCGAATTTTGGGTCATGATCAGTTCTTGAATAGGGCAGGTAAATTAAAATCACCTGTAAATGGTTACATTTAGGTCCCTCACGCTACCTCCCCGCAAAAAGATTTAGATAAAAAGAGAGGATCTAATCAACTGATTTCGTATGCCGCATCTGAACTCGTTTTTTTGGTCGTACCGACCATGAGTGCCAGAAAAAAAAAGCACATTGCTTTCGATTTCAACAGGATTCGTCAGAGATCGTCCCATTTACTTCGTTAGTTCATAACTTACCTGAATGACACCCACATGCAAAGGTCCCACTTTTTTTTTTCGAGGCTGTTTTAAGAGTTTAAAATTAAGCTAGCATTTTACTAGCATAAATTTCAGATCTCTTTCTCTGGTCGCTTACTCCGGAGAAGAGACGTCTGAATGAAATAGACACCAATGCCTCGAAATGCCGTCCGGTGACGTCACTGCACTTTGCTTTAAGTAATATATCAAACACGAGAGGCAGTGTTTCATCGGGATATCCAAACACCGAGAAGAGAGTTGAAAATACGACGCGCAGCGGAGTATTTTTGACGAAATTCGAGGTGTTTGGATAGCCGATGAAACACTGTCTCGAGTGTTTGATATATCTTCTCAATCGAAACAAAAACTACGGAGTAAACGGAGAAATAAAATCGTAAAAATCTATGCTAATTACTGTAATTAAGATCGGGTTTCCAAACCACCGTCACGGTTATAATTTTCTTTGTTTTAACTTGATGAATTATTAATGAGTTTGAGAATTCATGCGGAAAAGTTTCTGTCGAGGCCATCACTTTGAGGAAGAAAAATCGCTTCAATAAAGGATAACGGGTAAAAAAGTTATTGTTTCAATAGTAAACTGACATGAAATGCATATTCAGTTTTTTTACGGCACTGATTTAATCTGATCTGATTTGCTCAAACATACTGGCGATCAAAATAACATAAACGGTTAAGTTTACGCCGCGGTCAAATACACTCTTGAGTACTTGATTCGCTTTAATTTGAATGAATCCATTAGACGGTTACAGAGGCAGCAAAAAAAGGAATTCAGTACAACAATATCCTACTTAACCGTGGACACTGAGTTTAGAAATATTTGCTGGAGTAAGCGTCGAGCAGCTTGTTGGCAAAATAAGTATTTCATCTGGAAAATCACTGCACTGATGTCGAAGCGACGAACGCCGCTAACTTAAAACCTAGCGGCTTTCTATATTGATTCTGCATCCGTACAGCTGTCCGTAGGTTAATTGAAACAGCTGTAGATTCAAAGTAAATAACTAAATGACTGAATGAAATAATATTTCTCAGCGCAAATGATTATTTATATTAATTTACGGTTATCTTCTTCTTAACATAAAGTATTTTCAAGAACACTGTAACGTGTGCCAAAGAGCCCTGGTATTTACAGGAAAACTCCCTTCTACAGTGCGTTCTGAAGGGCTTACCGGCTTACCATTTGTATCCGTTATTGCACAAGAAGAGAAGAGATGATGCGCACATTTGGAATGCCAATATGCAAAACCTTGCTTTGTCTCTGCGCCGGCGCTTCTGAGTATTGTTTTAAAAGCATAACGTTCCACAATTCTACTCTGTGGGGGAGTAAATAGATTCACACTGAGATCGACTGATTTTTCCTTAGGGTGTGCACGAGTTGCGGACTTTAACGATAAATTGAGCGAATTTGCAAATTTCCAACAAACGGAGGATCGCGGATAGGTCGTGAATTTTGACCCGGATGCAATGTTGCTGTCTTAATAAGTTCGGGTCGTGGATACCAAACCAAGTTCGAAACACGGACCTGTGGTCGGCCTTTGTCGGTTTGTTGACCTTTTGCCCATTTTGTTTTCGGAATAGATGCATAAACAAGGTAGACAAAAACAATAATCACGATGCTCAACTTCTTGAAAACCTGGGTTAGACAGCAACAGGCACCGTCCACTGGAGTGAAATTGTACCTCAGGAAAGTTTCGAATAATGCAGAAAAGCGACGCCGATTTGGTAAAAAAAAATGGCACGTATCAGCGGATTTGCGTACCCCTATTTATCCGGGCCCCTCCTCTGTTTATTTTTTTAGTTACACTGACACTTAGAGATTGAAGAAGACGACATGAACAACATAGAAGAAATCAAAGCGGAAGCCATCTGTATAGCCTTGGTTGTTGCCACTTTCCTTCTCAACACTGGTCGTGCCCTAAAAGCTATCGAGTTATGCAAGGAAACTTTGGTTTTCCAAAATGAAACAGCGCTGAGTATACAGCAGCAATTTTGGAAATTAATTTACGGAGGAATCTATAAAACCATGTTCGAAGCGTATCGTCTTATGCACGACAACGCAAGTGCTATAACATATGGCAAAAAACTTCTTGTCATTTGCTGCGAGTTTAGCGAATTAGACCAAGAAGGATGGCTTAGCATACAACTGGCACAAATATATGAAGGTCAAAATAAGTTTGTTGAGGCCAAAGGACTTTATCAGAGAGCAATTACTATTATGAAAGAAAATGGGGACAAAAACTTAGAAGCAATCGCATATGGGAACCTTGGAACCGTGTATCGATCTCTCGGTGAATGTGACAAAGCTAAAGATTATCTCGAGAAAGCACTTGCGATCAGCGTAAGGATTGGTGACAGGGCAGGACAAGCAGCAAATTGTGGAAGCCTAGGAGCTGTGTTTTTATCTCTCGGTGAATATGTCAAGGCTGAGGAATACCTCGAGAAAGCACTTGCGATCACAGTGGAAATTGGTGACAGAAAAGGAGAAGCAACAAATTATGAAAACCTAGGAGTTGTGTTTGAATCTCTCGGTGGATACGTCAAGGCTAAAGAATATCTCGAGAAATCACTTGCGATCACAATGGAAATTGGTGACAGAGCTGGAGAAGCAAGAAATTATGGCATTCTAGGAGCTGTGCTTAAATCTCTCCGTGAATATGTCAAGGCTAAAGAATATTTCGAGAAAGCACTTGCGATCACAATGGAAATTGGCGACAGAGCAGGAGAAGCAGCACATTACGGAAACCTAGGAGCTGTGTTTCAATCTCTCGGTGAACATGTCAAAGCTAAAGAATATCTCGAGAAATCACTTGCGATCAACATGGAAATTGGTGACAGAGGAGGAATAGCAGCAAATTACGGAAGCCTAGGAGCTGTGTTTCAATCTCTCGGTGAATATGTCAAGGCTAAAGAATATATCGAGAAATCACTTGCGATCACAATGGAAATTGGTGACAGAGCAGGAATAGCAACAAATTACGGAAACCTAGGAACTGTGTTTCAATCTCTTCGTGAAAATGTCAAGGCTAAAGAATATATCGAGAAATCACTTGCGATCACAACGGAAATTGGTGACAGAGAAGGAGAAGCATTAAATTATGGAAACCTAGGAGCTGTGTTTGAGTCTCTCGGTGAATATGTCAAGGCTAACGAATATCACGAGAAATCACTTGCGATCACAATGGAAATTGGCGACGGAGCAGGAGAAGCATTAAATTATGGAAACCTGGGAGCTGTGTTTGAATCTCTAGGTGGATATGTCAAGGCTAAAGAATATCTCGAGAAATCACTTGTGATCACAAAGGAAATTGGTGACAGAAAAGGAGAAGCAAGAAATTACGCCAACCTTGGAAACGCGTTTGCAAGTCTCGGTGAACATGTCAAGGCTAAAGAATGTTATAAGAAAGCACTAGCGATCACAACGGAAACTGGCGACAGAATGGAAACAGCAGCACTTTACGGATGCCTTGGATGTCTATTTAATTTTCTCCGTGACTATGGTAAAGCTGTAGTATACCTGGAAAAAGCACTCGCGATCACAATGGAAATTGGTGACAAAGCAGGAATAGCAGCACATTACGGAAACCTGGGAAATGTGTATCAATCTCTTGGTGATAATTTCAAGGCTAAAGAATATCACGAGAAAGCACTTGCAATCTCAATTGAAATTGGCGACATCGCGAGAGAAGCGACCAGTTACCTAAGACTGGGAATTGTGTTTCTATCTCAACGTGAATTTGTCATGGCCGACGAATATATTGAGAAGGCTCTTTCAATATGTAAAGATAGAGGACGAGTTGAAACTGAGATTGCGTGCTATTGTATTCGTACATTCACGAAGTTATCACAAGAAAAGTTCCAAGAAGCCTTTCTCTATTTATTTCGAAGTATTGAAAAATGCGAAGATTTGCGAGGTTTTAATGCAGACAACGATCAAATTAAGATATCCTTTGCAGACATGCATCTTTTTCCCTACCAGTTGCTTAGTAGATTGTTTTGTGACGCTGGAATTCCTAACATTGCTCTTTATGTTGTAGAGCTGGGAAGGGCTAGAGCCCTGGCAGACTTGATGGCAACTCAGTACTCCGCTGAAAAACACCCAGCAGCTAACCCGCAATCACAGTTTGGCATTGAAAATATCATGACGAAAGAAAGCAACTGCACTTGTCTGTACATTTTTTATCATGCCCAAACATTGTTTTTGTGGATTCTCGGGTCAAGTGGAGTCATTTCTTTTCGAAAAATGACAGTGGATGAAAAGACTCTTTACAAAAGACTAGAAAAGCCAGCTGAAAATTTGAATGAATTTTTTGATATCATGGCTAAAAGTTTCCGCAGCTTTGGTATTTTTCCCGAGGAGGTTTGTGAAGATCGATCTTTAAATGACATTGGGCCGGCTGAATCTGATTCTTCTCAGAAAGACAGCATCGCAGCTTGGCGACAGGCAAAGGATAAGAAAGATCCCGAACAAAGTAAACAGAGTTTATCTTTGTTCCACGAAATGCTCATCAATCCTGTGTCCGACTTACTTCAAGAGCCTGAAATCATCATTGTTCCTGATCGCAACTTGTACCGTGTTCCATTTGCAGCTTTACTCGATGAAAGTGGGAAGTATTTATCAGAGACTTTCAGGATCCGCATCATTCCTTCATTGACGACTCTCAAGCTCATTCAAGATAGTCCTGCAGACTATCACAGTCAGACTGGTGCTCTAATAGTGGGTGATCCTAATGTTTGTGATGTGATTTACAACGGACGTCGTTTAAAATCATTGCCTGGTGCAAGAAAGGAAGCAGAGATGATTGGGCGACTGCTGGGCGTTCAACCTTTGTTAGGGGAGCACGCAACGAAGCAGGCGGTACTTCAAAGAATAGATTCAGTGAGTCTGATACATTTTGCTGCACATGGTAATGCTGAAAGAGGAGAAATTGCGCTTGCCCCTACAAGTGCTACTTCTGGGATTCCACAAGAAGATGACTATCTTTTGAAAATGTCTGACATTTCAAAAGTTCAACTGCGAGCTAAACTTGTGGTACTAAGCTGTTGTCACAGTGGCCGTGGACAAATTAGAGCCGAGGGAGTTGTGGGAATTGCTCGTGCGTTCTTAGGATCTGGTGCACGCTCAGTGTTGGTGGCACTGTGGGCTCTTGAAGACAGTGCAACAGAGCAGTTTATGAGATGTTTCTACGAGCATCTTGTTGGTGGAGAAAGCGCCAGTGAATCTCTTCATGAGGCCATGAAGTGGATGAGAGACAACGGCTTTACCAAGGTTTCTGAGTGGGCACCGTTTATGCTGATTGGAGATAACGTGACATTTGACTTTGGAAAATAAAAGTAAGTTTATAATAGCGAAGCAAAACATCATGATTTTGGTTAGTTGGTTGCCTGTGCGAGTTAAATCAAAATTAAAGCCATCTTTCGTTTCGTTACAAGTAGACGAGGTTAGGACCAAAAACTTACCGTGCCACTTTAAATTTCTATTGTTGGAATTATGTTTGTTAAACAAAAACAATTTTTTGTGAGGTGATCTATGAGATGATGTGGTTGGTTATTCTTGTGTTTTGCGTACAAATTAAAGTGGTTTCTTTCCAATGATTCGAAAGCTCCCTATCTATTTAAGGAATTTCAAAAGACAAAAGTGGTCTTTTTAAGCTAAGTAGTCCAGTTCAGTCCTCTCTGGGCTATCTGATATTTAATCTTTTTTTTTGTGCTGGAAGTACAAATGTGAAGAAGTGTGTCGGCCGGACTTCACTACTAACTGGGACGACATACTGGAGCTTGCACTGCTTTGACTTTATAAAAAGACTAAAGAAAAAAATTCTTACACGATTTTCCCTTAACTTCTGGTTTTTCTTTTTTGGTGTTGTAGGAAGAAAAGACCTTATCAGTGGAGAATGACATGCAGACAAAATAAAGCAATGAGCCAAGGAACTTTTAATTCTGTGATAGCAGTGTACAGTAACTAAACAGCGTTGATTTTTTTTGTTCTTTTGAATTAATTTGAAAGGTTTTCTTTCCTTAGAATCTGAATCGAAAATATCTTGTAAGAATCGAAAGCTTGAGATCCGTGAAGCTCTAAGTTGTAATGTTAGGCAGTTTAACTTAACCAGGAAGGGGCCGGGGGGACGGTTCCAAAACTGGACCTCCTTTCTTGGATCAATGATTTTATAGTTTGTAAACATTGTTTTTAAGCGTATGAAAGCTCCCCCGCCCCTTCCCCACCGCAAAGCACATCGTTCGAAAATTGTGAGTTTGTCACTCTTTGAGTTAATATGAGTCACTTTCAACAAAGCTTATTGTCAAGCTATTACCACCGAATATTGTTTTCTTGTAACCATGGTAACCTACGTATAACGCCGCATATCTGTTACGTACGGATGGCGAATAATTTTGTCGTTTGACCATATTTGGGTATCGTGACACTGGTTATAACTCGATGCTTTCCCTGGCCTTTAGAGTCCCCCGTTTGGGGTTCGGTTTCAAAATACCCGATCCCGTGCGTTTTCCCAAGGGAACCCGGTGGGTTCCCTCGTACATTTTCCTACATCCAATGTGGTCACCCCCCCCCCCCCCCCAAGCATTTGGTCATCCATTATTACTTATCCCTTACAACGTGTGTTCCCAATGCGTTCCATGGTACCCGCGCGCCGGTCCCTCGATCATGCGTTCCCTCCATTGTTCCCAGTGAATACCCCTCGCGTTGCCGCTTGTGCTTCCCCTGCGTTCTTCCATGCGTTGCACTGGTCGTTGCGTTATACGCTACCCTGAGAGTTTATTATATCAATATTTGAAATAAAGAAATACATTTTGTTATGATTATTTGATTCTCATGTTGTGTATAGCGGAGATAAGACAAACTTAAGTTTCGCAGAGTGACTGTTTTACCAAAAATTTTGGTAACAGAACGCTCCTACAACTGTGATGTTTATCTGAAATAATAATACAGGTTTTGTTAAAAACCTTGAAACATTTTGTCTTCTTAAGTGATTAAGGGTGCAACCAATAGTGACTTCCTTGTCCTCCCCTTCCTCCCCTCCCCTTGTCTTGCGGCAAAAATGCGGCTGCCAGATTTGACTTACTATAAGGAAGTCTGGAACGGAAATGAGCGCAAGAGCGCCTTTGGTCTTTGGCCGATTTGCCTCGAAATCGTAAAGCTCTGACCATAGGCGCTTGCGATTATGGTCAGAGCTCTGAGCTTTTTGTCTTATTTTATTTCTTGTTGTTGCTCGAAGGAACTTAGAAAATTTTTCGTTCAACGCTTAAGCGTGACATGGCGCGTGCAGATTTGAGGCGTTTTCAGCATCTAATGTGACTTTTTTACATATTTGACAAAAATTTAAGAACATGCAACGATATTCTCAAAATATGTGATGTTCCTCTTGTGCTTATGTGCATTTTTTTCGATCTTTTGTTAAGGTTTGTATGTAAGTGGTTCACGCCTCACAGGTTCCCTTGTGTCTGTCGGTGCGTGTTTAGCAAGTTCTGCTTTGTGTTTCTCACGTATTCGATGATACGTTTTAGAGAAATTATGATAAAACTTTTCCACAGATTCTGTGATATCCTTCTTCATGATGCCGCATCGGCATGTTCCTGAAATAAAAGATATTGTTCAGTAAAGGTTTTGGACGCCAGCCGGCCGGCCAGCAAGACACCTAAATTAATTAGCCTTCACGTACAATGTATTAAGTATCTACATAGCTGATAACCAATCCAACATACCTTCGTCACCAGTTTCCCCACAAAGCTGTTTGAAACAGAAGGCCTGGTAAAACAGACCACATGCGACGGCAATAAACAAGAGAGCAGCACTGATGACTATGGTGTTGAGAAAGTAAGGACTAGTTGGTTCAAAGAACACTGCTGAATTCGAGTCAACCTGGAGCATAAGAGTAAAAAATAATGTGAGAGAATAAAGAGAAGAGAGCATGTTTTACTTGAGGAGTCCAATTCGAGCTCTATCATTATTCTGCTTTAGAGTTTAGCTAGTGACGGATCCTTGTTGAGACGATTTTCCCCATTAAATAAATTCCAATTTAAGTTGGTTTCCGCCTAGCAATCGAGCAATAAAGGTAAAAATAAAGTTACCAAAGAGACCTCATTGCATGGTAGCAGTTTAAGTACAGCTAACAAAAGCCAGCCAAAACTTTAGCTCTCAAGCTGACCCCGCGCGAAAAAAAAAAAGAATTTTAAATTATCTATATTTCGGTCGGACGTTTCACGCCAGAATTTAATTACGGGGTCTCTAAGACAAACGAATTTCAGTAAGATCTTTTAAATAGAATATAAAATGTTGCCGTGCTATGAGCAGATTTTTGGTACTTTATTTATGCAGTCATTGCTCGAACTGTGGAATCCGTTTTTAACTTGATAAACATGGTAATTGATAACAGGCGTGACACTTAGTAACTGTTTCAAATTCTAGTCACCAGTTTTCTTAACAGTAACTTAATACTTGTAGAGAGAAGTTTTATCTCACCTCAGACTGCTCCATGCCGTCGTTCTCTTGTAGTAAATATTCTGTCTGAACGTTTTTCTTCACAATCAAGTTCCTCATCTCGTTCGCTAATTTAGACACACTTTTACCTTCGAGTAAAACTCCATGAGTAATTTCTGCTTCGAGAAAATCCGTGACTTCAAACCAGGAGCCATTGAACAGGTCTTTTCTTTTGACGGGAACATACATCTCCAGCAACACTGAAGTTATGTTACCGTCTTGTAGAGCTTTTATCATTGAGTTTAAATCCGGGAACGTGGATCCTGCATGAATGAAAGTAAAGTCACGTGATATGGCGATAGAATGCGCACTGCGTTGAAACAGTTTCTTTCTTGAAACAGTTCTTTTCGGTAACTGTAAGAATTCTCGCTTATCAATAAATTATCAAAGAATTCTCGTTTATCAATGAGAATATGACAAATCCTTCACTCACCGATTTCTATCTTGTTTCGGAATTTTTTAACCGCCATCTGGTGTTCGGAAGAGTTAGCGACCACTGCAATCTATAAGGAAAGTAAACTAATCATATTCTGCTCAACAAAACTGTCTCGTAACTAGTTTTTTTTATAAAAATCGGGGGTTTCAAAATGTTTTGAAGTAGACGTCAGCAACTAGAAGAGTGGGCGGCTGTGACAATGCCGAGCTTGTTTGTCACAAGGCAAGCTGATTACTATGAAAGAGTAACAGGGTACATATAATCAATAAGCCAGCTGAACTGCGGCAGTTGCCGACTTGTTTTGAAAACCAAAGTTTCACTGTTGGGTGACATGACATGACATTTAAGGGAGGCAGCGTGGCCGAGTGGTTTAGGGCGCTGGTGTTGTAACCCGGAGGTCCAGGTTTAAAACCTCCACCCTGGCACTAGCTGGATTTGTTTTCGTTCGTCCTGAGTTCAAATCCTCGGTCACGCTTTGTATAGCCAACTCGTCTGCCTCCTGCCAGTTGGAATTTTTTATCATGTTATGTCCATTTAGAATATTTGTTTCCTCTCTTTCAGTGGCATGCCTGCAAACAAGCTATCTCGAAGCTAAGTGCATGACCACTAAAAACAACATTTACATTTTACATTTACATTAGCTCTGGTATGCATGTTTTTCTCAGACAAGCTACTTTCACCTCGAAGCCTAGCTTTGAAAGTGCAGTTTGAGAATTTTGTCATGAACTATTTTCAAGAGCAGCAAAGATAAAAAGAATGCGAACGTAAAAAACAGTATGAATATGCGAGAGGTTTGAGGATGAATTTGAGCCACTGACGTAATCATGCATAATGCCCATAATACCTTGCTGTCAGCAGCACCTGTGGGACTCACACCATTTGAATTCATTGAAATGACTGTAACAGTGAGCACTGATGCCAATGATCCCATGAAGATAGCGAAAATAACGAGTCCAATAAGAAACCAGGCCATTGCAAATATCTTGGCTGGCATGGATTTTGGACAGCGATCACCGTACCTGTGTAAAAAAATAAATTCCTTTTTCCCATAATGTTTAACAATTGCTGATTGCTGATACAGTTTGCAACATGTAAGAGCTGATAACTTTTTAGAAGCAGCGAACTCCCATTGTAATGATCAACGAGTCAATTTTCTAACATATTTTTGTCCCAGTTTGTAGGTTTTCTTAAAGTAAGCGACTTTGAACGGCTAAAAACAGACTCAAAACAGACGTGTATTCATTGTGCATGGCCGTTCAGCTCCATTATCTGAGAATTACTGGTGTCAGGTTTCATCGACTCTCCATATAAAGGCGGACACCTCTCTAAGACGGACAGTTAGGGCTGGTCCCGAAAGTGTCCGTCTTAGAGAGAGTTGACTATATTAACAAATATAGTGAGGCTGCCAACACATATAGTTACGCTCTTCAGGAAGTCACTTTTTTTTTGTCATCAGTACATAACATATATATCCTGCGATGTATGCAGTATGCCATATGTGGAAGTGTGCTTACTAAAGACTTGTCCTACAACGCTGCACAACAACAACGAAATGTGATTTTTTTGGTTTACAATTTGCTAAATACTAAAACAATAATCCTGCTTAATCTTGCAGA
Source organism: Oculina patagonica (assembly GCF_052425735.1). Taxonomy (NCBI): domain Eukaryota; kingdom Metazoa; phylum Cnidaria; class Anthozoa; order Scleractinia; family Oculinidae; genus Oculina; species Oculina patagonica. The sequence continues at coordinate 20,545,166 of NC_135771.1, forward strand.
GTATCTTCTGATTTGAGCGAACTCGGTATACGGCCTCGTCAGCTAGGGTTAGCTAGGTATCAGGCGATATTCTGCTCGATTTTGCAGGATGTTTGTCACAAGAAGGCAACAAAACCCGAGCCAACTACCAGAAACTGAGAACGAACAGTATGAAGAAGACATTTGGGACCGTCCAAGGGCACTCGCTTAAAAGATGTAGATTATTTCGTTTATTACTGCAAGGAGGTGGTAATTCTGGTTCCGTTCTGTAATTTTAACTCACCCCACTGTGGAAAAGGTAATAACAGACCACCAGAGGCCTTCACCAACTCCCTTGAAAAACGTTCGGGGGAAATGTTCCTGATTGGTTCTGGAGTCCTGCGAGGCAAAAAAAAAAACTTCAGTTATGCACCGACAATAAGCCAATAGAGTAATACAGTCCATTGAATTTGATCGCCCACATGGGTCACTTTCACTACTCAAAATTATATACAACCTTTTCACCTTCCGAGACAAACCTCATCAATCAGTGCAGTTTTAAGAGAATAAGACCATTCAAATGAAAGCTGTTGAGCAATACTTTTCGGTGGCTAGTGGTGAATCAGTGGCTAGTGGTGGATATTTACCGAGCCGCGAAGATTATACTGTACAAACTGGCACCTTTCAAGTCTTAAGAAGAAACTCCCACGTATAACCATTCAAATGAAAGCTATTTAGCAGTACATTCATGTGGTTTTGTTAAATATGCTGTACAAGGGTGTTTCTAGCTTATAGGTAGGAGTATAGATTCCTAGTGTATGCCCATTCAAATTCATGTTATTTAGTAGTACGTTTAGAAGAAATGATTGTCTTAAATTTGGCACGACTTGGAATGCAAGTCAGTCAATCAATCAATACAATCTTTATTCAGTGATCAGAATGCACGCTTAGCTATAAAGCTAGTTAGCAGGTACGTACACCATGAAATAAAAATACAAAAAGAAAAAGCAAAAAACTTCTTTGGAAGTGAATAAATTAAGTTAAGCTATAATATACATGAATCATACAGTAATCGTATTAGCTCACCAGAATCCAAATGATAATTCCCGCTAGAAGAGCTGTTACCAATGTGAGAACGAAAATTGGCCAAAACTCAAAAATGGAGTTTGCCATAACTTTTGTTAGCAAACCGCTATCAGTGCTTTTCTTCTGAATAACCACAATACCAGGGACAGTTATAACCGGAATGAACTTGCTGTACTCCGTGTCACCATAGGCCTGGGTCTTGATAACTGGAAAGGACACATGGTCTCCCTTGGAGCTGCTGGAGGAGACTAACTTCGTGTCATTGTGTTCTTCACATGTCCCGCACGTGGTGGTCACAAGGTCACTGATGATACTTGTGAGCGAGTTAAATCCTGATGATTCTAATGGACTTTGAACTACGGAGACACTTAAATGCTCCGTGCATCGACAAGTTTCTGAGAAGAATTCAAATTGTCGTTAGTTAGAAAGCAAGAAACTGAAGACAATGGAAAATAAATTATTTAATTAAGATATAACTGTTAAAACACAATTAGATTTTATTTCCATATGTCCTTTAAATACTAGAGCATTTCTTTTTTTGTTAAATCATAACTGCTGACCTATCTCACCCTTCAGTGCTAACCCTGGCTTTGAACTGGTCACGATCTTCCTGAACTCTCATTTAAATTTTTTTAGAGCCGGCGTTTCCAAAGTAAAGGCCCTAGCGAATATCTCTATTGTCATTTGAATACACGTGCAAATAATTTTTAATCACGTTTTTGTTAATTATTGGTCTTGCGAACAGTTCGTGGTTGCCTTTTGCTAGTGCCGCTAGGTCACAATACGACTATTTTTTCGTCTAGTGTGCATTTAAGGACGTTCGCGCTAATTTTTTATGCGCATCCCTACTGCGCACGTATTTCATGTCGCAACGCCATGCCACGTCATACTTTGAGCGCACGCGCTGAGTAAAATTTCTAAAAACATTTAGGTTGGGTTGCCGTTCCGCTAGCTTCGTTTGCAATTTGCTCTCTTAAATGGTCGGTGACCCCTACTTTTTTCTTAACGGATCACTTTTGTTAATCAGTATCTACGTTTTGCGAGAAAATGAAAAAAATCTATCGAGTGGAAGTTGATTTTGTTGACACACTGACGGTTTGAATTCTGCTTTTTGAGCTTTCCTTTTTGCCGTACGACAGTTTTAAATACGTTTCTTCTAGGTTTGGTTTTACCAAAAAGATAGCAAAACTAGGAATTATTTACGAAACAGACGCACTTCTACAAAATGTGACTAAGATCGTTAGCCATCGTTTACTCATCTTCGATATATTTAACTTTAAACCCTGTAAACCATACTGAATTACGTGCGCCAATTTTTCAAAATCAGGGTAGTTTTCCACACGCTTTCTCTCTGAAACGAAGTCGGTGACCCCAAATTTTTTTGCATTTCTGACACAAGTAACTCATTATCTGACCGCAGCAAAAAATTAAAAAATCTATCGAGTAGAAAATTTTAGCGCGAACGTCCTTAAGTCAGCTTTTAGACAACTTGTCCGTCTAGACGACAAAATCGTCTTCCTGGAGGGCCAAATCGACGGACAAAAACAGACGACTTTTAGGCCCAAAATCGTGTTCGTCCCGCTTTCACACTAAGACGACTTGTCCGTCTCAGACGATTTGTTCGTCTTCTAGTGTGGAAGCGGCCAATGAGTTTTGATGCAAGGAGCTAGATACATAGATATTATATTTTTTGTTCATATTAGTTAATACCTCCATATACAGGTTCACTAAAGTTTCCTATCCCGTCAGTTGTTAGAACTGCCACTTGAATCTTGTACATTGTGTAAGAAGTCAGATTGGTGAGAAGTATTTCATTTACATCAGCACAAACTATCGCCGTATAATTTGGCTCAGCAAGTAAGTCCACGATTGGTTCACCTCCGATACGGACGGCTTGATACTTTATGTAAAAACCACCCAAATCTCCACTCAATCTTTCTTTTGTTCCATGTTCCCATGTGACCTTAATTGCGGATAAACTCATAGCGGTTGTAGCAGCTGTTTTAGGTGAACTGGTGTCGGGAGCTGAAAGAAAACAAACGTTACCCATAAATTGGATAACTTTGAACATCAAATAACACAACCCATCCTTACGACATCAAACAGGAACTCGATAACGAACCGACCTTTTCTTTCTCTCAACCGAAAGGCTATGTTGATGAAATATGACAGAGAATTATTAAAACCAATAAACGAAACGCATGACATAGAGCTTCCTGCCTTTCCTTATAGTACATCCAGCTGCTTCTGTACTTAAACATCTTTTTCCATCAATGTTGCGTCCAAACGGTAATGGGATGGGTGGAAGAGGAACTCAGAGGTAAGCATATTTGCTAATTTTAAATTCTGCGACTGATTTCTTGATAGGCTACTTGATAGGAGTTCAGTAACCATGCAGACATACAGATATTTTTGTACCAAAAAACTACAAAGCAGGATTTACGAATTTTCGAGCAATTGAGCAAATTTTATCGGAATCCGAGCATGCGAGCAACTGCGATTATTTGCGAGCACGAGCTAGCGAACACTCGTCCAAATTTTGCGAGCAAATCGAGCAAAAGCCAAATTTTTGCGAGCATATTAATGGGGTCTTCAATATTTTAAGGGAAAATTTGATACCCCTTATATTCCTGATTAAGACATAATAAGGGAAGGCAGTTTTGCCAAATGCAAACAATAATAATATTATTGATACCCTTACTCTGACTAATGACCAAGAGAAGACAAAAGCTGAACTCACCAAAATTAATTTTTGTACAATTAGTCAGTGGACCAATCCCATTTTTGTTAATAACAGCCATTTGAATACACGTGTCGCTCGACAAGTTTATATTCTTTAGCTCGATTGACGAAAAACACGGAGCTACAAACCAGACACCATCAGATCCATTTACAAGCACTGTGTATCCTACAAGCTCTCCATTTACTTCACCATCGGGGACTGGGTCCCAGGATAAAATAACACTGCTGTAATCAGGGCTGAACGCTGAGATGTTGGTAGGAACCGCTGATGGTACTGCAGATTCAAGACATTAACACCGTTTGGTAAAGCAAGAAGTCATTCCCAATCGCCAACACCTTTACAATACCATTCTTTTTAAAACAAGAGTCCGTTGAAAAATATCGACAAAGTTATTAAGAAAATATTAAAACTGTTAAACTGTTAAAAATCCACAGAAAATGACAATGGAATATAGAATAGTACTTACCCGAAAAAGCAAGGATGCTTAGAATGAAATTGAATTAATGTAAATTGCTTGCTAACTCTAAGATTGAATTTTGCTCCGTCAAAACAAGAATTAAAGTATTAAATTACGTTTAGCAAAAAATCAGTGACTTTGATTGCAATAAAAATTATTAAAGAATTTGTACTCACGAGTTCGAGTTATGTTGTTTTCATTGTTTTTCATACTAATCAAATCTTCTAACTTGCTTATTATTAAATATTTTTATCTTTCATGTTATTACCGCATTCATCGGTCATAGCGGTCGTGCAACGACCATAGGACCCAGTCCCGTAACTGCTGACTGCCTGCACGGACAAACAGTACTCTGTACAAACATCCAAGCCTGTCAACACAACTGTCACAGTTCCTGGAGGAAACGCCTTTGTTTGGTATGACGGAATTGTTTCGTTTTTCCAGAAACGAACATTGTACCCAGTAATTTCATACGCGGCATAGTATGGTTGCGGAGGAGTGAAACTAAACTGTATGGAAGTTCCGTTAACGCTAGGTGCGTCGTGAATTTTCGGTGCTCTTGTTGGCGCTGAAAAGATAATAACAGTAAAGCATCAAATTAGTTATTAATAAATAAGAATAAATGGATATCGTATATAAAACCAGCAGGGGGTGGTCTTGGTTGAAAAATAAACTTAAAATTGTTTTGTTTTTAAAACACACACTTACGCACAAACACACAGGAAAGCAAAACAATTAAATAAGTGAAGTATTATTATACTGGACAAGAACATTGCTGTTGAGATACTGTCTTTTGAGACAGACAAGTTACTCGTCCTTTCAGAAGGTATGCCAAATACAAAGGACAAATTTTTTTAACTTTATATAACATGCTTAAGAATTCTAAATGGCAGGACACGGTTGCTGAATGGACGAAACATAGCCCAAGAACTCGGGCATAAGCTTGCTAAGTACAAACATAAAACAGAAATAATTAAACGTTCACAGTAATAGGTTCCCGGTAGGGGGGGGGGGGGGTACACAAAAAAGTTTTCTACGGGGAGGCTTCGCCCCGAGCTCTAACCCCTTACCCTTTTATATACCATTTTGACAGAAATTGTACCCCGTTCGTATACCTTTTGCTGAAAAAAGGTACCCCTTTCATATACCTGAAAGACATGGCAAAGACTTAAAAACACGACGTTTTCTTGTCATTTTCATGTAGCGCTAAAGAAAGGTTAAGTTACACATTACTGACGTGGAAATGGATTTGCTGGTATGCCGTAGATCTCCAGTCTCATGCAGGGTGACAGATGCCATTCTTTCGGGTAAAACCGAACAAACTGCGCCACTACATCGCCGTTTAAGTAATTCCTCTTTGCACGATGGTAGTTACCAGCAGTATAAAATTTCTGTGAAACAATAGCCCAAGAATTAACACTCAGTTATATGGCAAGAACCGGTAAATATATACTAGTTATGCAACGCTTTCGAGTGGTATACTATGGAATATCCCACGAGTCACTTGTATTTCCTCGGTATACACACGAGCCTTTAGGCGAGTGTGTATACCAAGAAAATACAAGTGACAAGTGGGATATTCCATAGTATACCACGAGAAAGTGTTGTGTAACTATTTTATACCATTCCATAGGAAAATACGCTTACTAAATTTCGTTGAGAATACAATCAAAGCGCACGATGGGAAGGTTGGGTTGAATACCGTCGAATATACAACAGCTTTCCTGTATTCTGATTGGCTGTATTTTCTATGGCATGGTATAAACTGCCTTAATCTACATGTATAACATGATATATTTGTATACCGTTTATGTACCAATGCTTGTGATCAGACCTTTTTCATTATTAAAATTAAGGTTGTGGTCATTTTAGGTATTAACACGCAAATTCCCCATACCGCAGGAAACTCCTTACCACCTCTCTAAGACATTTATTGAGAGCAAATTTTCTATTTCTGCCATCAACTTTCTCCAGGGCAGTTGTGACTGAACGTCCTTAACACTATTTCCGTTAAAAAGAACGTTATAAAACACAACGTTAACGTGTTATTTTAATCATAAGATTATACCCTCTCGAACTCTGTCCAATGTGTTCCATTCAGTGATAAATGGAGGGCGAAACGTGTCACGTGACTTCCGTCTGCGTGACCTTGAGTCGCTACTGCGATCACGCGGTAAGGAATACCAAGATCAACTTGAAGGAAAGCATTGGTTAAGTTCAGTGGGCACCAGGCCACGTGCGATCCCAACCGAGCAGCCGCTGGAGGATTGGATTCAATGTATGACGATGCTGATATGTTGATGTCTGGTATGGCACCAGTTTCCAGTCCTAGGGCTTTTTCCCAGCAATAAGCGTCGTTACGATAAAACCCTGATAAGAATAAAAAATACTTTGTATTAGTAATAATAGCTCATTCAAAAACAGTAAGTTAGTACATTTCATATAACCTTAAACACACTTTTAACAGAAGATTTCCATGAAAGGAGGTTTACTTGTCAATCAGCAGGTAACAGCGTAAAATTTAACGTTTTTGAGGTCAGGATATATAGTATTATCAATTATATCTGTGACAGTTTTCACGGTTTACATGTAATCGAGGACCTGGGAGAAAGTTGAATTATTGTGAAGCTCTGATATTTGCAGCGGACTTTAATTTTGAAAAGAAATAAGAGAAGATTGCTAAAGCTCTCGAATCGAAGTGCAAGATTAAAATGCTGATCAGATAATGTCAAATTTACTACATTATGCACAATTCTTAGTGGAATCGAAGGTCGAGAAACGCAGACACGGTTTTAAGGTTTGATTGCGACTTTACAACCAAAAATACTAGATTACCGAAATACACAAATTTTTCAGTTGTTTAGCTTTGAGTAATAACTCCAGAGCGGTGACTGAAAGAAGTTTATTTTTAAAATTATAACTGTAGCCACTCGCAAGAGGGGATTTGCTTTGGTAGAATGGGAATTACGAAGCATTTTCGGATAAAATTCTTAACACAACAGCCATACCTTTTCTCTTGCAGATGTAAGGCAAAGATTGTAAACAGTTTATAATATTCCAGTGACCTTGCACACTTGTACTCTTAGTCACACAAGCAATTCCATTTGGAATACCCTCTGTCGGGCTTTCATTCCAGTTAGTATAATCAAGGTAATGCCCGTTACTCCAGTTTGGAAATCTTTCAAAGTTATTCTCATCTTCTATGAGCCCAATGAACACCTCGCTGATTGTGGACTTGATCATTTCTGAGTGAATAAACGCTTCTTCCTCGACGTTTAGGATATACAGTAGGTCTGCGTTTCGGTTCAAGCAGTCAATTTCGGCGTTGTACCAGTTAAGAGGATTCTCTTCAAGGATCAGGTAACAATTCGTTTGGAAGAAAATCCATCCCGGCAGACAGTCTTAAAAACAAATATTAAACACAAATTAACAAACATTTGATATTTGAAGTACATGACTATGATACTTCTTTTCTACTTACAACAAAATGCTTTACTATAACCGATTATATAGGTCCGATTATCCAGTAATTTAAGATCAATGGTTGATGTTTTTAAGGTAACCAAAAGTCATAATTGTTTACGGACTGAACGAAAAATTAGTATGGACTATATTGAATGAATGAATGAATAAATGAATGAATGAATGAATGAATGAATGAATGAATGAATGAATGAATGAATGAATGAATGAATGAATGAATGAATGAATGAATGAATGAATGAATGAAATACTTTATTATAGTGTCAAGGTATTTAGCTTTAAAAAACTAATTGGGGACATTATTTACATTAAAATCTACTAAGCTACATAAAGTTAAAAATATTTACACTTAAATTCTAAGAAAAAAAACCGTACTACATAGATGAATAGATAAATAAATGAATAAATAAAAAAATGAGAATAAAATATAAAATTTTATAATAAAAGTAGGTATGAGTGACTGGACGTAACACTATATAACAATTGCCCTGCATTAAACCTGTGTTGCGGAAAAAGATAAAATACTCAATTAAGTTGGTAGCCGGCAGCAGCAGAGGACCATTGTGGAGGACCCGGGCTGCCACTTTGGGCACCTAGTATAGGGGAAGGTAATTCGTAGTCACAAATAGTTGAGAAAGTTAAAGAAAAACGTCGATCAAAGGAACAATCAGGAATATATAGAGACTTTTTAAAAGAACTATTACTAACACCAAAAGTGATACATAATATTAATTTACATGGAGTTACTTTGACAAGCTACATGCATATAGCATTAAAGAATACGTTTCACTTTTAGAGGAAATCATACTGTCAAGCTTGCACCGTTGGGAGTCTAGAAAATACTGCAACTTCGGTTTGATTGGTTAAAATAGATAATGACTGCAGTAAATATGCATCCTTACAGATCTTCCGTCTTCCGTTCGTGTTTTTTTTTTTTTAAAAGTATAGCCTTACCTGGAGATGTCGTTACTTTAGTGCAGTTGTTGTGTTCAACATCGCCAAGTTCATTGTAAATGAGAATTTTGACACAATACGTGCTATTTCTCTCCAAGCCAGCGACTGTGTAATTTGTAGTATTTCTTTCAACTGTTATCGTAACTTTAGTTTCATCAAGTACTCCTTGTTCTGTGATGTGTTGGTAAATTATTTTATACCCAGTCAGTTCTATAGCTGACTGACAAGGCAGGCTGTCCCAAGAGATCTCGAAGGAGTGGCTTCCGATGTTGTGTACTTTGATGTCAGTTATTACAGGTGGCCATACTGAAAGAACAACAAATCATATTAAAGGAAATCAGCTGCATGAAATAAACGTGTATTCGGTTTTTCCCTCCTTGAATTATATCACAACTACACCTAAAAAGATCGGATTCCCACACGGCAATCATGTAAAGCTGTTGTAATTAGTTTTAGTTTTTTTCTTAAGCTTAACTAACTGAAATTAACTGACTAGCAGGATCGATTTTTTTGGCTGTTCTAAACATAGTAGCCATGAAATATGCTAAAAAACTTTTTTAGTTTTAATTTTTTTATTCTGAATGTTTATTCTAACTTTTTAACATTTTTCAGTATTGCCTAATCGTCTTACCTTTGGGCATTTCACAAATGAAAGCTCTAATGCTGTTTTCACTAAGATCGTTCAATAGGCCTTGTGTATTCTGCGGAATATCCTTTGACATCACCGTCACATTTCCGTTACCAGATGGCTGCCCATCTTGCCATTTACTGATTGTCAGTGGTCGTCCGTTCACCCACGTCCAATTCGCCCCGATTTTTGTCAAACCTATGTGCCATGCGCGGGGTTTCGCAATGCAACGTTTTTGAATCTCTTCATTGATAAACTGCCATTCTTTCTCTGTTTCCATGGTTACTAGGTCGCCTCGTTTACCTTTGCAGGTATCTCGGTTCTCGTTCCATGTTTTGCCTGACTCCGTAAATGAGTAGCAGGAATCCCCAAATAATACATTTCCGCTTTCTATAAAAAGAACAGAAGGATTTAACTCCATGTAAGCAGCAACGTCAATGAAGCGCCAGTGAAGCTCATGGAAAATTAAAAGTACAATTGCCGGTAGTAAATTCTATAGGAGTCTAATGGCACACAAATGCCGGAGTGCAACCTGGTTTTTGTGGCATAAAAGGACTAAAAATATTAGCATTCTGTCAGGTTTTGACAATAGTTGACAGATACCCATTGATGGTCCTGGAAGAAGCACTGAGGGTTTCAACTGTTTTGTCCGAAAAAACAACACAATGAACCCAGCCAGGGTCACTTGTTCTGGAGCACAACATGCTTACCGTTAGGCCACCACGTGCCCCACCCTTGCAGTATAATACCCGATTTAACGAAGTTGTTTCGTTTCAATTTACCTCGTCCCAACCGAGGCTCGTAATACTGACATTGAAACAGTTATAATAGCGAAATAACCAGTGCCACAAAGTTTGCTCATTAAACAGAGGTTCGTTTACAAAGCTGTTAGTTTAGTTTAGTTTAGATTTATAGTTTAGTTTAGTTTAGTTAAGTTTAGTCTAGTCTAGTCTAGTCTAGTCTAGTCTAGTCTAGTCTAGTCTAGTTTAGCTGTGTTAGCTTTTAGTCTCTATTTTCCTTGTGGAATTGCTTTTCAGTTGTCAGTGTACTATAAAGAACTCGAAAGATCTTGGTTTGTTGTGCCCAATCCTTGGTTCTGCAGATCGTTACATGGTGACAGCGGTGGGATCAAAAGCAATTTAAGCAATCAGGGGAGTGGTAAAGTAGTCTTTAAGCACGGGAATTTTGTCTTGAAGATAATGCTACTAAGCTCTGGCCGTACTGACATGCATATGTTAATAGAACTGACAGGTTAATTAGAACTGGTTAGTTGTTTGGGGCCAAAACAGTGACCTTTTTACGAGGAAGCCGCGTTATCGAGCTAAATATTCGAAAAAGAATGCCAAAGACAATAGCTGATAGTCTGTATATCAGCTGTTTTCATGCTTATAACATTCTCCATGGGATTTCCTGATATTATTACGTCACTCAACTTACCAATCTCGGCAAAAGGAACATGGCCGTACAACTCAATGCGCATGCACGGCATGTGTGTCCACTTCGTTGGCCAAATACGAACATATCTTGCATAAACTCGTTCAGCAAAGATATTCTTTCGTACTGTGTAGCTGTCGAAATTGCCAATTAAATGCTAGAAAATAATACAGAAAATATTGCAGTAGATTTTCATAAAATTTTAGTAGGTTTAGCGTTACAGTAAAATAGGACGCGTATGGGAAAAAGATTACCCAGCAGACACTGTGGTCTAACGGTTGGTTTGGGAAAAACATGCAAAGGAGGATTATTAAAGGTGACTTTTTATTATCGTTTTGTAATGATGTTGGGTGTACAGTTATTGAACATACCTTGCCACCTGTTATATCGCGATAAAAGTCCCAGTTGGAACCGTCTTTTGAGATTTCCACTTTGTACTCTTCAACAAACGAGCTGGAATTGCTTGAATAACCTTGTGTTGCTACAGCGCAAACGATGTAAGTTGTGTTCAAGTCAACTTGAAGGTATGAAGGCAAAACCGACTGCGCACACCAGGCTTGTTCATGGTTTAGGCGACACTTGTGAGCTTCAAATCCACTTTCAGATGAATTAGATGTGATTTTGCTGTCCACTATGCGCCCTATCTCTATACCAATCGCTTCTTCTTCGCATGGCAGAGGTTTAAAACCTGCGTTTTGACACAAAAGGAAGGTTCGTATCCACACAGAATATTTAGATGCACATAATTTCTTTTAATTGCAAACGCTGCTACGACCTACTTCAGTGCCAATACAATCTATATTTTATCTTTTCAATGAAGGAAAATATCTAGATGGTTTTAAATATTCCAGATAAACACGACATTACCCTTAACAAGGACATTACCCTTAACGACATTACCCTTAACAAGGGTAATGCCAGCTCAGGGACGGATCTAGGGGAGGGTGCAGGGGCTGCACTCCCTCTCTTCCCTGAGATAACCTGAGGCTTTCTAATACAACTGGTATTCTGCAAAATTTCAGTTACGCCATTCCTTAGTGGTGCAACCCCTCCTTAGAAAAATCCTGTATCCGCCCCCCAGCTGGTGTGAGACTAACCCGCTGTAGGCTATTTTCATGTCGACGTCGTGACCCAAGGAGTTGTTTTCAGGACTACTGAAAACAACTTCAGCTAGTAGTAGGATGGAGAATTTGAGCCTGAAAACTCCGGATACAAGTCAAACGCCCTTAATCAACTGGCAACTCTGCCTCCATAATGATATCAACATCTTGATTGCGGCCTTACGCGCCTACTGGCGAGATGAGTCATGATGATTGAAGTAAACAAAACATGATAGAAAAAGAAAGAGACAGCAACATTGGTATTTTGACCTAGGATTAGGAGTGTTTTGTAGCATAGTTTGATAAGACTTTTCTCACCTTTTTTCTTACAGACGTAAGGTCTCAGTCGAGAACACTTCTTATCTGACCAGTCTCCATCGTTGGACACTACGCAGTTTGAAACATCGCCTTTACTTGTATCACCGACGCTAAAACTTGAGAAGTTATAAGGTGTTCCATCACTCCACTGAAATACTCCTTCCTGTGCCTTATCGTTCAGTCCTATCCAATGGCCCCCTTCACCAGGGATTAAGGTTGTGTTTATAAAGCTGTTCTCAGCACTGCTGGTTATGGACACCAGGTCAGAGTGTAAATCAAGGCATTCCTTTCTGGCGTCTTCCCAGCTAACTATCCTTCGAGAAGCTTTATAGCAGAAGCTTTCATATCGAGTCCATTCTGTTGAACACTCTGTAATTGTCAAGAGTAAACAGTTGTCAGTAGTGTAACAGCCCTTATAAACTTGGAATTGTACTGGTCCTCTAGTTTAACAGTTTGCTATTGTTTTTGGGCAAGAAGTTGGCACATAAAGGAGACTTTATAGGGTCGAATAGAGGAGGTGTGTGACTGAGTGGCCGGAGTCTTGAGGCGTTTTGCTTTGAGCCCAGAGTCCCAAAAACTTTGTAAAAAGTCATCTGTCTATTTCTTGGAAACAATAGAGAGGGAAGAATATCCTAAAACATCGTTTCAAAAAACACTCATGAAACCAACTCCTGACTTTAATTTTTTTCTGTAAAGCTTCTCAACCATTTATTTATGTCACTGATAATGCAGAGACCAACCTTTCGATCTAAGCCTAGTAATGGATGTAAAAAAAACTTCGTTTGGTACTGAGTATATAAAGACAAACAATATTATCAGTCATTCCACGAAAATTGAGTAGTACACGGACTTTTAACCAACGAGGCACGCAGAGTGCAGTTGTTGCTTTCTTCATATCGAAAAGCGATGTTAATTAGAGTAATTGTTTTGCATACAGGTTTTGAGTTACCAACAGAACTATCACCATAAAAAGAAATATTGTCACATGTATTTCGTGCGACTGTTCTACTTAAAGGATATGAGATGATAACTGACAAGTAGCTAACCAATCATAGCGCACGCTTGGTCATATCTAACGGTCACGTTTATAATAATATCGAACATGTTATATTTTTAACGTTACCTTGACAACCATAAAGTTCTACCCTCATCGATATGCGGTCATACCAAGTCACTGGTACAAAACGAATATAACGAGCCCTGATTGGTGGGTTCAGCTCATGAGAAACAACAGTGTCGCGGTCTTCGTTTCCAGCAAATTCCTAAAACATTCAGGTGTCGAAATGGTAAGTTAGGGTCATATTATCAAACGTAATATCTTTTCAAAATAAACCTAAGAAACTTTAGATATCATCGAGTGGTACATCAGCATCAGATCATGTGATTTGTTTTAAGTGCCCACTACATGCAAATGAAGCAATATCCTCGCTAAAATAAATTTTAAGAAATCAAAAAGGGTAATCAACGCTTCGATGACCTTCGATGGATAAAGTAAAGTTCACCTGACACAGCGGCCAAACGAAGAAAGTTTGCGGCTAACTTCCGTTTACACTGGCATGAATTTTAGTTTATTTATTTCAAGCAAGACTGGAAATATATGATGTTATGTAGCTAGCGACTTAATCATCTCCCAATTTCTGGCCGGGGGAACCTCCTGCCATCTGGTATGACCCTTCATAAGTTCTTACATGAGGGTGAGGCGAGCCCACAGTCAATCTTCTTTTATCATATTCTCACATGGCGGACTCGATATTTTTCCCTCCCTCCACGTCCACGTGACGAAATATTGTTTGACCGACCACGATAACAATTATGAAATTCTCATGCTGAAAGTTTACAATACAATACAATACAATAGTCGTTTAATGTGTCATACACTTAGCAATAAGGTGTGACATTCAGAAATGTCACACCAGCTAGTTTACAGGTATTCCACCTAAATTAGTTAAAAAAAATTAGAATGAGTATTTCATAAAAATGAGAAAAACATTTGCATTTTTTGTTTCGCTATTTCGCTGCACATTTGACCGCTGTATAGTTTTACCTTGTCCGTGGTCTGTCCTTGTTCGATGTAGCACCGGAAGTTCACTTTATCGTTACTGTACTGCAGTTTGTACTTGGTTACCCACTGACTCCAAACATTTCTTCCTTGCGTTGCTACGCCCGTTACTCTAAAGTATTGACTACCCAGATCAACCTGCAGCCATTGATTGACATCATTTGTGCCAGCTACCCAGGCTCCCGCTGTATTTCCCGTTTGTTGAAAGTTCAGTCTGCCCTGCTTGGCGGCATGATTTTCACTCCATTCTGAAGAGGCAGTAATTTGAGCGTCCAGGATTGCTCCGCTTTCCATACCGACGGCGTCTTGACATTCTAAAAGCCAGGTTTATGGAACAATGTTAGTAAAACTTCAGAGCAGTTTTCAATTTAACCAGTGGCGAAAATGAGAGGAGAATTGTTTTGACAAAGTTGTGCTGTATGATTACAACATCCTGAACAACCCAACTTCTAATGCTCAATTATGAGGGGTAGGTTGCAATGATAAATAAATGATTAATTTTAAAAATCTCTTTTCATCGATCTAACCAATTAGATTAAAAGCCAATACCAATCGAGAGCCGGTCACTCGTAACTCGCGGCTTCGATTTGAGGCTCGCACGAGTCCCTGAAAAGAGCCTGCTCGCAGGCTAGCCCTTCGCGTCAGAAAAGTGTATTAGCCTCAAACTCTCATTGATTCATTGTTGTTGTTTTTTTCATTTGTTGTAACTGGCTCTAACGATTGCTTTGGAGTTGGTTTTGCGACATACACTAGAACCTGCTTCATGTTTAACAATTATTATTTGAAATCGAGGTGAATAGTGGTAGAATATTCACACTTCGCTTCACACTAAAAGCTAAGTTAGTTTCAAGTAAGCACTTGACTCGAGTGCACTTGAAAATCCCCAGTCGCACTTTGCAAAACTTGGCTTCACACTTGATGACAAAATATATTAATTGAGGTACATACTGTCAATCACCTTCAGAATCGCGACAACGCGGCACGCTTTTCATTTGGCTTCCATTTCCTATTGGTGAAGTGCGTTCTCAAGTGTGGTGTAGGCCATACTTGGCGGCGTACTTCGGTTTCTTTGAACTACGAAAGTTTCCATGGTCACCAAGTAAAGTTCAAGTAAGTACAGTTTACCCCTTCACACTCAAAGTAGGTTTCAAGTGCACTTAGATTATACTTACGAGCTCTAGTGTGAAGCCAAGTAACAAGCCATCTCAAAGTTTTAAGAAGGAAACCATTTAAAGTCGATTTAATCGGCCTCTCAATTCATGCGTGGAAAACGTACATATAAGCGGCACTAACCGACATGCGCGAAAAAGTTTACAGAATCTTCAAACATGGCAAATCAAGTTAATCTTCGATAAAATCTTCGTCAAAATCTAGCAAAATGGTCCTTTGACACCACTCAAACCTGCAATCTGATCAAAAACCTGCTTGCAAAACATTTTGACCGTTGAATCAAAGCTTTTGAAGTTCACTTGAATTGAAAATTGAAAGAGCAGTTGGCGAAGGATCCACCTGAAAGTTTGGATTATTATAAGCTTACTGAATGTCTGCAGAACTGTGGTGAAAACTGGATGTTTTCTTGCACAAAGACTTTTTCCTGAATATTTGTGGAGGATCTTGGTTGAATAACACTTGATGTTGCTGCCGATAAATCTGCGGTATTCATTTTTGCCGATGCCGGGCGAAGAGCGACTTCACGGTAAGCAATTGTTTATCGTTTTAGTACTCGAGTTGTGTGGACATTGTGCTGCAAATTGCGAAATATGTAGTCTTCTCTTACTTTGAAAACCATCAGGCCAAATTTCTTAGCCTTTTTTTGTCTTTTCTGGTTCAGCATATCATCTTCTTGTATTCTTAGTATTTGCGATTCAGAAACGCCGGCGAAACGCGAGTTTACGCCGGCCATTTTGTTTCAGTTTGGATCAAGCATTATTCACTCCGTAGGAAGTGAATAATGCTCATTAGCCCGAGATAGCGAACCAATCAGATTACTTGAAACGCCAAGATCACTGAGTGTGTATATACTAAAAATGATTATTTTATGCATTTCCGACAGAGCAGTGCAAAATTGAGCATAATGCTATGGACGTTTTACAACAGACGTAAGCATAGTCCAAAATTATCCAAGGAATGTGACAGCCTCCAGAGTAAACCACCTTTAGCCAATCAAGCTGGAGTTTAATCTTCGGTATTGATGTTCCCATCAGTAGCTTGCCGTTTAGAATTATGGTGGATTTTGAGCCATTTGAGCAGTTGTTGCAAAAAGTCCATTACGGCGAGACATTTCTATTTCTTTGTGTAAACACGTTGCCGACCGTTTCAGGTGTGTTGCTAAATGTGTTTCAGCTAAAAACAATACGGTAACTCACGAAATATGCGTCGTTATCTCAACCGTTTAAAATATATCATTTTGTGTGTTAAGTATTCCCTGCTATATGAAAATAAGTTCTACATGTTTGCAAAATAAATCGCAAGAATCTTTTCAATCTTTTAACAAATTTCATTTGGTATGGGTTTTACCTATATGAAACCTGTTTCTTTATAAAACATTGAAGAACGGCCAAGGCCCGAAACATCTGTTCATTTTTAGTCTTTTATGTCACTTAAAGAGTCTTCTCAAATTTTAACAAATGTATACAGAAATAATGCAAAAATAAGCCATGATCTCACGCTTAATTTTGGGACTTGGCTCGATTTCCGCCTTCTCATGTCCATTTTCCCGTACAGGGGCTGGAAATCGAGCCTATTGTGCGGTTCATTCTCTGGGTGGCTTCAGTATTATCAGAGGGAAATTGGCGCTTTAGTACGGTAGAAAAGCTACTCAGGCTCAAATATAGCGTACAGTCTCCCACGCCATCTTGATATATAAGAGGTTCTGAATTTCCTACCTTTTTTCAACGTTGTGACGTTGACGCATGAGCTCAAAGCTCCGTCTCCTACGGTGTAGGCCAGCAACTGAACACAGTAGTAAGTATTGTGTACAAGGTTTTTTACTGCCAATGACGTCACGTGGGCATCTACAACTGACGTGTGTTTTACGACCTGTTCTGCATTTTTTACGTACACTTTGTATTTCTGGATTATACCATTTCGTTCCTGCTCTGGAACCTCTCCCCATGTGATAAATATCGTATCGACTGCTGTTGCAGTGACTGAAATGTTAGCTGGTGGTGCAGAAGGAGCTAAAGGAGAAATGCATTATTAAAGATATGTTATAACATTGACATTTTTTTGAAAAAGATAGACAATCTCTGTCAATCAATCAATCAATCACATTCTAAAAAAACTTACACTCCACTCACTCACTCACCCACTCAATCAATTAAATAATCAATCAAACAATCAAACAATCGATCAGTCAATCAACCAGCCAATCGATAAATCAATCAATTAACAAATATTCAGTCAATCAACAAAAAATCAAACCAGACGTCAATCCATTTTTTACAAAAGTCATCTTGACAATGGCGTCATGACAACACCGAAACGTTAATTTTATCGTTAGTTTTTGCTTGTCTGTGTCAATCAATACTAGTTCACTATTTTGGATCGATTTTAAAATGATGCTAGCCCCAGATGAATGGGATGCTTGTCCATCGCAAATTACTTCTCGGCTTTCCGTCAGGTTGCCTCAGCAATTCGCCAGTACTCGTTTAAACTTCTGGGTGGAGAGAGGCACTGTGAGAGTAAAGTGTCTTGCGCAAGACCCAACAAGCAATTGTGGTCCGGATAGGGTTGCGCTTAAAAAAAGTAATAAGAAACCGAGCGCTAAAACCCGCGCAGAATCTATTTGTCCGTGCGTGTTGGCACGCGAAGCGCACTTAATCCACAAATAGCTCGCTCGTTAAGCGATTCGCCGCCATTTTATTTTGCAAGCCCGCGCGCCCCCTTCATTTCTGTATCCAGTGGTCTGCTGGGTAATGAAACGAGCGACTTGGAGTTAGTCTAGGCTTTTTGCTGTGAATCCGGAGCCTGAGGCTTTATTGGAAAAACTCATCTGTAGATGAATTGAAAATAATGGAGTGGAAAGAATGTCTGAAATATCATATTTTATATTCAAGACAAAAAAATTTCCAAAAAGCGTTTTAACCATTTATGTCACCGATTCGAGGTTGTCGTCAAAAAAAGAATAATCCATAGGAAACCTTTTGATCTAAGTCTGTTAATTAAGTGTGAATGTCTTCAAGAATCAAACAAAATCGAAAAATTGCGACAAAAGTGTGAAAACGCAAAATCAGTCAAACTCTGCCTATAAGTAGCCGTATTGAGTTAGTCAATGCTATGAGGTTTATTTCTCAAATGTAAAATTCTGCTTTTGGAGAAAATGGCGATAATAAATTTCGGGGTCAGACTCTAGAAAATTCGACTTGAAATTTAGTCATTTTGAAACAAACCAAAGACATCCAAATGAAGAATAAGGTAATGATAAGTTGATGTCTAAAGCGGTTTGCTTCAAAATGGCTAATTTTCATCTCGACAAATGGACTAGATAGCGATGAAAAACTCAATATGGACTACAATTAGCTAAAGCTTGAGCGATTTCAAAATTTTAATGTTTGCCGCTCAAGCTCAATGTCATTGTTTTACTGATTATTACTTAATAGTTAAAAGTCGACGTTTCGGTATCATTGAGGCGCCATTCTCAAGACTTACAATAACATTAAATATTATTAATATTACTTATAAAATATTACTCAAAGACCATTTTTCGACATAGAGTCGCACATGAACTTATAACCAGTGAGACGCGCGAATAGAGGATGGGCGCGCAGAGTCGAATTTTCAAAATAACCGCGAGATAAGGCAATAAATTATTTTAATTATAAAGGCGCGGAGATCCCTTATTTACTTACTAGCAAGAGCTATACCTAAAAAAAAAAACATTTCCACGCGTATTTCGCGAGACTTTCTACTTCAAGGATATGAGAAGATAGCCTATTAGTAGCTAACCAATCATAGGGCACGCTTGATCATATCTAACGGTCTGAATGACTGACTTACTTAACTTAATGTCTTGACCCCGAGCGGAGAAGGGGGCTAGTCTATTACGATTACCTTTCTATAATAATATCGAACATGTTAATGTTTCAACAGTACCTTGACAACCATATAGTTCCACCCTCATTGATATATGGTCATACCAAGCCACTGGTACAAAACGAATATAACGCGCCCTGATTGGTGGGTTGAGCTCATGAGAAACAACAGTGTCGCGGTCTGAGTTTCCAGCGAATTCCTGAAACAGTAAGATAGAAAATGGCAAGTTAGGGTCTTACTTTAAACCTAAGAAACTTCATTTGGAGAAACTAGGTGGCCAAATAAACTTAAGGAACATATTTGTCTCATTTGACGAAACTTTATATACAGTCAACTCTCTCTTAACGGACACCTCTATAAGACGGACACCTCCATAAGACGGACGCCTGGTTATGGTCCCTGCCGTTTTTAAGTCATTTTACTGTAAGAACACTCTCTGTAAGAGGGACATCTCTCTAAGACGGACAACGGACACTTTGAAACCGCCAACGGACAGGCACTAAAAGTTATTTTTTCATGAATAATACTTCAAAACTGTTATCGACATATAGCATAGCAGGTCAGCGCCTTTTGAATACCAAATTTACCAAAAACAGTCCGCTAAAACGCATTACTTCTCTGCTTAAACTTGTAGATTTAGTTTTCTACTTACAGTATCACCGTTTGTTATCAACAAACAAGTCGAATCTCTGATATTTTATTTTTGTTCCACTTTATAAGTTTTGCTAACGTAAGTGACTAAAACAGACGTGTATTCGTTGTGCATAGCTAGCCGTTTAGCTTTATTGTCTGAAAATTTCTGGTGTCACGTTACTTCGACTCTCTATAAGACGGACACCTCTATAAGACGGACAGTTGGGGCCGGTCCCGACGGTGTCCGTCTTAGAGAGAGTTGACTGTATCATCAAGAGGCTAGATAGCGTCATGTGGTTTGTTTAAAATTCACACTACCTGCAAATTAAGCAATATTCTCGCTGTAACATATAAATAAATTTTGGCCTGGTTCACATTAGTGACATAACGACATGGGCATAACGACATAAAGAAAAGTTCAGTTCTTTACTTATGTCGTTGAGCTTAAAAGCTTATGTCATTATGTTCCAACTATGTCGTCATGTTATGTTGTTCACACTGGTGACATAAGACATCAACGTGAGGTGCTTTTGCATTTGCGTGACCTTGCCTTTATGTCGCTAGTGTGAATCAGGCCTAAGAAATGGAAAAAGAGGTTAATTAACGTTTCAATGGATTAAGTCCATCTCACCTCACACAGCGGTCAAACGAAGAAAACTAGCTTAGTAGCTAACTTTCGGTTTCGCTGGCATAAATTCTATAAGAATTGAAAGTGTAACGTGCAAAAAGGATGCAAGATATAAGACAAAAAAAAAAACACAGCAAAAAAAAAACAGAACCCGCGGCGAAAAGAAAACTGTTTCACCATGTTTACAATTATGAAATTCTACATCTCGTGGGCATTCAGCGTTAATGCTGAAAGTTTCTTGTGTAGAAAGTAGAATGAATATTTCATAAAATTAAGAAAAACATTATGCTTTTTATTTTGTTTTCGGTATTTCGCTTCACATGTGACCGCTGTGCAAAATTTACCTTGTCCGTGGTCTGTCCTTGTTCGACGTAATACTGGAAGTTCACTGTATCGTTACTGTACTGCAGTTTGTACCTGGTGACAAACTGGCCAAAATCATTTCTTCCTTGTGTTGCTACGCCCGTTACTCTGGAATATTGTCTACCTAGATCAATCTGCAGCCACTGATTAACATCATTTGTGGCAGCTGACCAACCTCCCGCTTTATTCGCCGTTTTTTGAAAGTGAAGTCTGCCCTGCTTGGCGGCAAAAACCTCACCATATTGTGAAGAGGCGGTAATCTGAGCGTCCAAAATTGATCCGCTTTCCATTCCAAGAGCGTGTTGACATTCTGAAAACCAGGTCAATAAAAAACGACGTTAATATAGATTCAGAGCAGTTTTCAATTCAGTTTGGAATGTATACGGAATTGCCTTGTGTTCGCGTTGTCATTCTGTGTAATTAACGTCCGCTGACCAACCCAACCGATTATCATAGTAATAATGGGTAGATTGCAATGATAAATGATTATAAAAAATAACTAATTTTAATAACTCATGCCATCGATCCGAAGCCAATACCAATCGAGAGCCGGTCGAGCACGTTTTCCCGCCCTTTGCGATAGATGAGTGTATTTGCTTCGAACTCTGCTTGTTTCATTGTTTTTAGGTTTGTTGTTTAATATTCATTATGATTGCTTTTGTTTTGGTTTTTGACATAAACTTTTCGACAGAGCAGTGCAGTCCAAAACCATTACTCCAAAATTCTAGATTTAAATTCAGAACCATGCAAATAGCAATGGATTTTTTGCAACAAATGGTCGCATGGTCCAAAATCTTCATAAGAATGCGACATCCTTCAAAGCAAAGCGACTTCAACCAAGCAAGGTTGAGTTTTCTTTGGAATGGATGTCCCAGTCTGAAACTTGCCGTTCAACGTGGCAGATGTTGTACCATGTGATCATTTGTTGCAAGAAGCCCATTCGGACAAAATCTTTTCTGAACACATTATAGTGAACTACCAGCCCATGGTTCATTGCTAAATGTCTTTCAATTGAAAAAGTACCGAAACGTATGTTATCTCAACTCGTTACATCAAGATTATTTTCTCTTGTTAACATATATCGTTTGTGCGTTAAGTCTTTGCTCAAATACGGGTAATAAATTTGCGCTTGCATGGTCGTTATGTGAAAAAATTTCTAGATGCTTGCAAATTGCAAGAATATCTGGTCGATGTATTAAAACTACGTTGTTTGGTAATAGTTTCAACATGTTGAGAAAACGTTGTTCTTTAAAATGTATACCGAAATATTTCGAAAATGAAAGGGCTCCTCCTCCGGCATGGGTGGCTTCAGTATTATGAAAGAAATTTTGCGTTTCATAAGTAGAAAAGAAATTGTGGGAGTAATGTAAAGAAATTTGTTGAAAAATTTTTTTGCGTTTGAAATAAGTACAAGCATGTATTTTTGGATAAGAAACTAAAAGGACGTTCTACAGTAAGGTAGCTGAAGTATGCAATGTCTCGAATTGGTTGTTGCTTAGTATTGAATTACCGCGCGCAAGTAACAACCAAATCTCTGACTTCAATTGAGCGGGAAGAATTGAGCGCGCTTAAGTCTCATCCGCCATCTTCAAATACTAATGTTCTTACCTTTTTTCAACGTTGTGACGTTGACGCATGCGCTCAAAGCTCCGTCTGCCACGGTATAGGCCAACAACTGAACACAGTAGTAAGTATTGTGTACAAGGTTTGGTACTGCCAATGACGTCACGTTGGCATCTACAGTTGACTCGTGTTCAACGACAAGGTCTGCATTTTTTACGTAGACTTTGTATTCCCGAACTATACCGTTTCTTTCCTGCTCTGGAACCTCTGTCCATGTGATAAATATCGTATCGACTGCAGTAGCAGTGACTGATATGTTGGATGGTGGTGCAGAAGGCACTAAAAGAATGAATGATTTAAATGTTTCTACACTGACAATCACTTCATTTGTTAATCAATCAATCAGTCAATCAACCACTATCTCAAACATTTACACACCGCTCACTCATACACTCACTCTCTCACTCAATCAATTAACCGGCCGGTCAGTCAGTTAGTCAGTCAATCTATCAATTAATCAACAGCCAATCAATCAGTCAATTAATTACCCACTCAAGATATCGATAATCATCTGAAAATAATAGATTGCGAAGAATATCCTAAAGTATTGCTTTGAAAAATATTCAAGAAACCAACTCCTGACAATACAGTTTTATTAAAAGGTCTTAATTCTTATGTCACCGATTGAAGGTCTGCTTGTCGTGAAAAGAATAATAAAAAGGCCATCTTTCATTTTAACTCCCGTAATTTACCTCAAGTAACATCGCTTTTCGAATTATTTCTTAAAGATTATTATACGACATTTTAGACAGTACCACCGCGCCACCTACTCAACGAATCAGATAAAAGCCAGTACCAATCGTCACTTGGTCACGCACGGTTTACCGTCCTCGGACACAGATGATTGTATTCGAATTCTGATTGTTGTAGTAGGCAATTATGATTGCTTTGGTTTAGGTTTTGGTTTTGCGAGACTCAACTTAAAAAAGGCCTAAAGAAATGTTTATGTCATATACCGTAAAATTCCGATTATAAGCCCTGAGCTTATACAACTTCGTAAGGAATTAAGGGTGGGTTTATAAACGGAGGGGCTAATATCCAGTAGGGCTTATAAGCGGAATAAAAAAAGTCCCCAAACGAGCCACGGCAGTGTTGATCGAAATACGTTTTTAAGTTAAAAAATCATAATAAAGCAACATTTAGCCTTGTTCAGTGCTGTCATCCAGCAGAGGGGGGCTAATATCCGGGGGGCTTAAAACCAGATGTATTTCTTTGTTTCCAGGTAGATGGACCTATAACCAGGGGGGCCCAAAAACCGGAAATTTACGGTATACTTCCAGAACTATCACTTGAAAATTCCTCAGTTAGTTTTAAAATTTAGCACCATTCAATAGACCTTTACCGGAAGCGGTCTTATGGTCCAAAATCTATAATATTGAATTGCATAAGAATGTGCCAGGCCTCAAAACAAAGCGGCGAGAGATGTTAGCTCGTGGTGCGGAAGGCGCTAAAAAAATGATATTATTAAAAAATATGTTATAAAATTGTCAATTTTGTTTAAAAGACAATCGATCACTTTTTCAAACACCTACACACCGCTTACTCAATCAATCAATCAATCAATCAATCAATCAATCAATCAATCAGTCAATCAGTCAATCAATCAAACAAACAGTCAGTCAGTCAATCAATCAATCAATCAATCAATCAGTCAGTCAGTCAGTCAGTCAATCAATCAGTCAGCGATCAATCAAACAATCAAGCAATCAATCAGTCAGTCATCAATCAATCAATCAAACGCACAATCCCTACACACCGCGTACTCAATAAATAAATCAATCAATCAGTCAGTCAATCAATCAATCAATAAATCAGTCATCACATAATCAATCAAAGACACAAACTATCCTTTAATCAATCACTTAACGAATCAATCCGTCAATCAATGAATCAGCATTCAATCAATGAACAAAACAATCAATCCAAACATCAATCCAAACCTCAATTAATAATAGTTTACTTAGATCAGGATGCTAGCCCTAGGTGGATGGGATGCTAGTCCATCGCAAGTTATGCCCCAGTATTCTGTCAGGTTACCCGAACAATTCACTGGTACAAATTTACAAAACTGGGTAAAGAGAGGAACCGTCAGAGTAAAGTACCTTGTGCAAGAACACAACAAGAGTATCGAGCCATTCATGTGAAACCTTGCGAGGGCTACTTCCCGACGCGAAGAAGAAGGCATAGAAAAAGGACTTTATAGCATCAAATGGAGGAGGGGTGTGACTGGGTGGCTGGAGACTCGAGACTTTTTACTGTGAATCCGGAGCCTAAGGCTTTGTAAAAATCATCTTCGAATGAATTGGAAGTAATAGAGTTGAAAGAATATCCGAAAGTATCTTTCTCTAAAAAATACTTCAAAAAACCAACTCCTGACATTACAATTTTCTAAAAAAGCCAGTCAGGTGGCGCACGCATGGTCATATCTAACGGTCTATTGGAAAGCGTTATTTCATAATATCGAACACATTTATTTTCCAACAGTACCTTGACAACCATATAGTTCCACCCTCATTGATATGTGGGTATACCAAGTCACTGGTACAAAACGAATGTAACGTGCCCTGATTGGTGGGTTCAGCTCATGAACAACGACAGTGTCGCTGTCTGTGTTTCCAGCAAATTCCTAAAAAAGTTAGATGGAGAATGAGTTAGGGTCTAACTATCCGAACGTAATCATTCCAAAGTAAACATAAGAAACTTCATTTAAAGAATCTTTAGATATCATCGAGCGGCACATCGTGTCATGTGATTTCAAAGATGCTCACTACATGCAAATAAAGCAATATTCTCTCCGCAACATGAACAAATTTTAAAACATGAAAAAAGTGGTTAATCAACAGTATTATGAATCTAAAATTTCTGCCTGAAACTGACTTGTGTAAACGTTTATTTTTCGACCAAAAAACAGTTCACAATTCTGCGCGTGCTACGCTAGCACAAGATAGTGAACGACTACTGCTCGTGATAATGCAAGTGACTTTTTTTACAATAATTGCAGAAATTCTCGCTCGCCCATTGGCTCATTTTCATTGTCAATACTTGACAGACACATGAATCGCGATGTTGACGCGTACGCAACGAACGAAAACCGGGAATTTAATTTACTTTGGCCGTTCGATGAATTAAAGCGAATCTCATGTTGTTTTGTTTGAACCAAGTACGCATTTATTTTCGTGTTCGGAAATTAGCCTAATGGACTTCTGCTATGGTGATCTGTCGAACTGAAATTTTGCAATGCTTTTGAAATCTTTTCAATGTTTTTGAAGTTTTTGTGTAACTGAGTTGAACGCTGCTAGCGAGCAGCAGCGAACTGTTAAGGTTCGAATTCAATATACTTCAGTCAGAAAAATAATCTTGCTTGCTACTAGCGAGAGGAGAACACTCAGTAACAGAATAAAAGGTATTTATAAAGGTAATTCTTTAAATTGTTTTACATACACCTCCGCCCGTATTCTTGTCGTTTTTCTGTGTCGGGAATCTTTACGACCTCCGAAACTTATTTACGGAATAAGATGTTGATGGAAATATTCGTTCGAGTTTGTTATTGTAAGAAAACAAATAAACGTCCGAAGATTTCCGAAGTTCCCCGAAGACTTTCGAGGATGATCTGAAGATCTTACGATCAAACATAGTATCAAACATAATTGAAGTCAGCGATATCACCATAAAGTTATCGTAATTTTAATTAATAGTGTTCAATTGCTTTTTATTCTATTTTTTTAGAAATCATATTTTATGAAATTATTTTTTATTTTATTATTATTGTATTTTATTTTTATCTTATTTTATTTTTAATACCCTCGACATGGAACCCTCGACCCCCGACCCTCGACAAAAACCCAGACTCCGTTTAACAATGTTGAAAATTTTTTTAATTGTCATGTACGTTTGAATGGTTGCCACAAACATCAGTTTCCAAATTTCCCTAACTTTTTCCTGACATTTCCCTGATAAAAAAAATTCCTTGACCAAATAACTACGAAATGTCAGATATAGTAGCAACCTCCAGCCTCCACTTCCAACAAAAAGAAAAAGCATTTCCTGACCAGTGGCAACCCTGAGTTGGTGTATAATGCTCAAAGTTTGTTTAAATGCCTTATTACTGCACTAAAAAGGATAAACATCTCGTGAAACTGAGAAATAATATTTCGCTTGGCCTCGGCAGTTTTTGGCGGGAAACAGACACATGCGACCGCTGTGCAGTTTTTACCTTGTCCGTGGTCTGTCCTTGTTCGATGTAATACTGGAAGGACACTTTATCGTTACTGTACTGCAGTTTGTACTTGGTGACCCATTCGGGCCGGGGCAAACGATCATCACTGCTTCCTTGTGTTGCTACACGTGTTACTTCAAAGTACTGACTGCCCAGATCAACCTGCAGCCATTGATTGACATCAGTTGTGCCAGCTGACCAAGCTGTGTCTGTGTAAAGTCTGCTCTGGTTGGCGGCATGATCTTCACTCCATTCTGAAGAGGCAGTAATTTGAGAGTCCAAGATTGCTCCGCTTTCCATACCAAGAGCATCTTTACATTCTGAAAGCCAGTTTTTTGGAGCAATGTTAATA
>NC_135771.1:20572734-20597941 GCF_052425735.1 Oculina patagonica
TATTATTTATTTATTTATTTTTGGGGGGAGGGGGTTGATCCTCCCACATCTTCTTGTCCAAAGGTTAATTGACCTGTGGTTTGTTCACCTGTGGTTGGTCTGTCTGTGGTTGGTTTTCAAAAAGCATATATTGTGATTATCTTTGATTTAGGGCCACATAGTTTAATTTGGTGAGCCTGGACAAGCTTTGCTAAATCATTGTGTTAAAATATCACATTGCTATCTAACTAGGTGACCATTCAGTAGAGGTAAAATACAATAAATTGTTTGGTTCCAGAAAATATCCATACCTCCCCCACGGATGATCACTGGAAATTCCAAGGGGGAGGGGGGGTTTAAACCCAGAAATTTCCGAGGGGAGGAGGGGGTTCACAGGCGGTTTCTTTTCCAGAGGGTGAAAAAACATGAAGAAAATTGAAGCAGCACACGATCGATCAAAAGCATACTCACGTAGGTTAAAAATGTTCGGGTTGTAGCCAGGCCCCAGGGAGGGTACTCTGGCTTGTAAATGACGGGGATGATCGAATTTTTTTGGGGGGGTTGAAATTTTCGATTCCGGGATTTTTTGGGGTTGGAAAATTTGGCAAGTATTTTTTGGGTGACTTGATTTAGATAGGGAATTTTTTTGGGTATTAAAAACGAACTAAAGTGCCTTGGCGCGGCCTTGGCATTTTTATGGTATGATGAATAATCAAAACAAGCGTTCTTTGTGTTATGTTATTGCTGCTCCTGGCAATTTAGGGGTTATTTGACAAGGGATTTTTTTGGAGGTTATTTTTGGTCCAGGGATTTTTTGGGGTAATGTCGGAAGACTTAGGGATTTTTTTGGGTCCTGAGTTTTGCCTCCATTCGATCATCCCCGTCATTTACAAGACGGAGTACCCCCCCCCCCCCTGGGAGCCAGGCATGTTAAAAAATTTTGTAAAAAACAAATTAAGAAGTTGACACTGGCTAAAAATATTGTTTTTGGACGTTTCGGCCACTACTGTTGCCTTCTTCAGCAAGATAAAAATGCAAATGTTCAACGGCGTCCTGTTAAAATATGTAACGAATGTGTGACAAAAACTAAATGAACTTTCCGAGTGCGACAAGTTTTGTCGCACTCGGAAGGGAGGCGCAGTGGCCTAATGGTTAGCGCGCTCGAGTCGAACGGCCCCGGTTCGAGGCCTGGCCAGGGCGCTGCATTGTGTTCTTGGGCAAGACACTTTACTCTCACAGTGCCTCTCTCCACCCAGGTGTATAAATGGATACTGGCGAATTTACTGCTGGGGGGGTAGCCCTGCGATGGACTAGCATCCCATCCAGGGGGGAGTAGAAATACTCCTAGTCGCTTAATGCTATGGAAACCGGGATAAGCTCCGGCTGTATGGGCCTCATGGGTCGGAGACAGACTTTACTGTCATCCCTTGTTGTGCTTGGCTATAACAAGTTTTCTACATGAATTATCATGTGTGTGGATCATATAAAGGGGCGGGGGAGTTCATCATTCACTTTTCTCCCGGGGGCCGGGGACTTCACTTGCTTTCACTTGTCAAAAAAGTGAATGCCCCGCTCATACCCGAGGGGGGAGAGGCGGGGGTTTCAAATGACTGGTGCATTACGCTAATATTTGCAACTTTCAGTAAGCTTATTTAATAGTTATAGCCTATGTGTTTTTAATTGAAAGTTCTCCTTAAACAGCTTTAAAGCTTGCCATTTGATTAACCCGCCAGATCAAATTCCATCCTAGATTTCAGAACACCGAATCTTACACAGTAATCTTATGTTTGGAATGTTTACACAAGACTGCATAGAAGCCCTATCCTCGTGTCGGGCAACACAGGCTTACTGAGGGAACTTACCCATGTTATCAAGATCTGTCTCAAACATTGTACCGTCCCCTTGTACCAACTCATTGATATCAATACCCTCTCGTAACGGCACTGTGTATCGATTGGGAACCTATAAGGCACATCACAGACAAAAAATCGCTGTCAAAACACGAACACACGTGCGCATCATAAAACCTTCTCAAGTTTTCAGTGTTTTCGTTTGACTCGTTACTGATAAAACGACATACATATCCTTCTCTTCCAGACAGGGCAAGATCCTCCAACCTGTCGATAACTTCGGGAGCATCCATTGAATCCTGTTGTTCACTCTCTTGTTCCATTTTTTGAGCGTCAGCCGAATACAAAATGGCGCGGGCAGACAGAAGTCTGGGGCACTCTGGGGTTTAGTTTCATAACAATGTCACGTGACAGAGTGACAGTGATAGTGAAACCCCGCCTTATGATCCAGCTACCTCGTTATTAATCGGGCGTGGCCGATTTATAGTTTACCCTTTGGTCGTCCTAGAGCATAGTCTCCTGTCGGCCAAAAAGACGGGGATAGCTAGGGGTTGCTACAAAACCGCTACGGGTGACGCATACCGCAATGGTTTTCATTTTAGTTTTGACAGGAAATCGTTGCAGGCACACTTGGTCGACTTTTGGGTTAATGTGTAATTAGGTTGTGTTTTTTTGCTTCGGCGGAAGGACAGAGAAAAAAGCTTACGGGGCAAAGTACAGTATGGGGCCCAGTTCTCGGCCACTTTTGACGTAAACTTGTATTTCTTACCTCAGAAGAACCGCAGGAACTTGAAATTTCTCCCAGAGCTAGCTACATTATTCAGCTTTTTGGTGTAAAGCTATCGACCGGTCAAAAATTAATTTGCCCGAGCAATAATAAAAATAAAAGCTCCATTTGTGGGCCCAGTTCTCGGCCACCTTGGCCCAGTTCTCGGCCACTAAAAAGCTTGTGCGTAATTATCTGTAAAAAAAAATGCTCAATTAATTTTCACAGTCATAAAATCACTCTGTAAACCTATTTATGTTATATCGATCCCAAATTATTTTTATGAGGCTTTGTTTTACTTTAGAAAAGAAGGATTTTAACGCGCCTAGTTGCCTATGTGCAGGTTCTGGCAAAACCGCATTGTGTGACCCGTGCATTTAGATGGTTTATTTTGCAGTGAAAAGGTCTTAAAAGATTTAGGTGTTGTAGAAATAATAGACAAGACAAGAGTCAGCTCAAAACTTAGAGATAAGATTGAACTTTAGTTTTAAAACATTTATTTCTTTCATTCTGGCAGCAGCAGATGAAATTATATTAAAAACCAAGCGCTAAGCTGTGATAGCGAGCAGGGTGGCCGAGAACTGGCAAATACGCAAACGTCGCAAGAAAAAATTTCGAAGTAAATTAAGACCAAAAAATACAACGGTTCAACGAAAAGTTAACTAAAGCAGAAAGCTGAATTATTCTACGTTTCACATGCCAAAAATTAGCTCGTATGGTGGGGGCTTTTGGATAAAATACGAATTTAACTACATCCATGAATTTTAAGGAGCCGTAAACAAACACATTTTTCGGGAATGCAAATTCACCTACCTCCGCGTAAACTCGACGTGTGAGCTTTCTATATCGAATTGAACGATCAAACTCAAGATACTTAAAGCACATGAATCAGTCTATCGTTTGAAGGAAATACCTTTTTCTTTTGATTCAACTGGAGTGTGAAAAAACGCGTTAAACACAAAGTGGCCGAGAACTGGACCCGGCCGAGAACTGGGCCCCATACTGTACTGATATTCACCATTGTGAAATTGCACTTACTTTGACAAGTTAAAGTTATTTTTGTAAATGAAAAAGGTAACGTCATTGATGTCACGCAGTGTTTTTTTTAGCAAACTAGATGATTTGCTGGTTTCTGACTATGAATGGGGGTGTGATCTTGCGGTATATTTTTTGAGCCTGACTCCGCCGTAAAACTTTTTTTTTATTTAGCAAGAACTGTGTCGATTTTCATTTCTGAACAATTGGTCGTCAAGTCGTTTGTCACAAAGAGTAGAATGTTTGTACAGCATGTTTTTGAATTATTTTAGATTTTGGTTAGTAAGACGCTTCTGAAGACCTTAGCAAAACATTGGGAATGTACAGTATTAATAGGAACTTGAATGGAATTTTTCACAAGTTGGATAAAGGTATCAACTGAAAAAAATGGAATTCAAAATGAGAACTTGGATTTTGTTGTAATTAAATTTTATCGCGGATTGGATGCATAATATCACGGCTTTGAAAGTCTTCAAATAATTAGAAAGGTTTCTTTCTTCCTTTTGATCTTATTGTTATTTTCATGTATTGATTATTCGAAAGTGGTTTTCGTTGATACGAAAAAAAAACGGGTTTTCACTGAATTGCTTGAAGTATTTTTAGACGTGATAATATTGGCTTAATCAAATTACATTGTGCACGAAATATTTGTTATTCTTTTGTCTTGAAACTTTGAGGAAATTGAAATTTTTGTTTGACAGTAGTGTATGAAAGGCATTTTAAAGAGCTGAATAAAAAATAAGAAACATTGATAAAGGTTATTTCAAAGATTTATTTTGCCTGATTTTGAAGGGTTTCAGCAGTTTTAAAGAGTGCTGGTAAACGGCTGTATGTTGTTTGTGATTACGGATCTTATTTAGTTTCGAACGCTCTAATTTTTGAAAGGTTAAAACAGGTTAAAACCGGGCGGTTTCATGAGTTTTTTGGGTAGAAAGGTACGGTGGTGGTCAAAAAAAAAATGTTTAGAAAGGAATGACTGTAGTAGCACGTAAGTCGGAGGTTTGCGTGAGTCACGGGGTATAGTATGCGTGAGCTGGATTTCCGGCGTCATAACGGCATGTTTTGTTTACTGAAAGATACACTCGACGTTTAGTTAGCTTAGTCGGCTTGGGAAACTATTTTAAAAATGAATGTTGTAATAGTTAATTAATAGTAATCTAGAATTAACCCACTTTCGATTGGAGTCTGTTCTGGATTCGCGCTACCTTTTCGCCGCGAAGGAATTTTGTAAAATTTCGCTAGTGGAAAGAGGTACTGTAAGAATAGTATCAATAACTCAAAAGGAGGAACTTCTTTGTAGCTCTGAATTAAGACGTATGATAAAATTTTAGAATAAGAAACTTTCGATATATGGTTTTCATATTGTTTTTGTCAATTTCCTTTTGTGGCAGATTTTTTGAGAATCAGCTTTTCTTTCGTGTGATGACAGACACAGGACAGAACGAGAGGTGGATGAGAAAGATGCCGAAGATGAATAGGCACCGAAAAACGACAAGAACCGTCAAGGACTTATCTTTAGAGGGCGGGGAGTTTTGGCATACTGTATTTCGAGGACTGGACTGGACTAGTAAAACGCGGACTAGTAAAACGCGGACTTGTAAAACGCGGACTAGTATAACGCGGACTAGTAAAACGCGGACTTGTAAAACGCGGACTAGTAAAACGCGGACTCAGGTAAAACGCGGACTTGTAAAAGGCGGACTAGTAAAACGCGGACTTGTAAAACGTGGACTAGTAAAACGCGGACTTGTAAAACGCGGACTTGTAAAACGAGGGCTTGTTAAGCACGGACTTGTAGAACGCGGACTTGTAAAACAAGCGCTTGTAAATCGGATAAAACTTAACGGTTTAGCGAGCGAAACAATTTTTTGTGTTTGAAGCTCTTGTGTGTTTCTTCGACGGCATATTTCTAGCTTTTTTGAGCACTCTATGGTCTGTTTTAGCGTGGAGATGTTTTTGCAGTATAGCACATGTTCGTTCTGCAAACCCCTACTAAAACAACGGGATTGATGCTATGAGTTGTGTGCATATGTTTCTTTCTTTCCACTACTTGACGTCTGTTGAGTGCAGTCGTTTGTATTGCTCGCACGAGGTAGAACGGGGCCCGTCCTGAAATCAACAGTCAATGATAAATAAAGGTGACGGGCCTACACGACTCCTACGTTCGTGACATTAGAATATTTGCCGTTAAATGTTTAAATTCGGTCTTTCGACCTTATTTGCTTCTGACTTCTTTCTGAGGGTACTGTTTTAATTTGGGGGCAGTATGTGGTAAATAAAGGTGACGAGCCTACACGACTCCTACGTTCGTGACATTAGAACATTTGCCGTTATATGTTCAAATTCGGTCTTTCGACCTTATTTGCTTCTGACTTCTTTCTGAGGTTACTGTTTTTTTTGAGACATTATGTATTGAAGAGAGCCGTAAGATGATTGTGGCCAAGGAAGTGTCTAGAGGCGTTTTACAAGTCCGCGTTTTACTAGTCCGCGTTTTACTAGTCCGCGTTTTACTAGTCCGCGTTTTACTAGTCCAG
Source organism: Oculina patagonica (assembly GCF_052425735.1). Lineage (NCBI taxonomy): Eukaryota > Metazoa > Cnidaria > Anthozoa > Scleractinia > Oculinidae > Oculina > Oculina patagonica. The sequence goes on from NC_135771.1 coordinate 20,578,899, forward strand.
TCCAGTCCAGTCCAGTCCACAAGTTAAAGACACATCAAGACCACCCCACTGTGAATTGCCATAGCACAGACAAAATTATAGTCAATATCTTTTATGTTTTTAAGAGAATTACATAAGAACCAAGGCATGTCTTGTCTTGCCTTACATTGATATACAATAATTTGGAAATACTAAGCTCGTAACAGTTTAAGACAGAATCCATCAGGAATTTGAGTAACATTAATTTTAGTTACGCAAAAATTGAGCACCAGAATAATTTAAATCCTTGTGTTCTTTCATACCTTGTTAAAGGCTTGACATGTGATAACACCAACATAACACCAACAACAGTTCTTTATCAGTGGGGATTGAAGAAAGAAATGGAAACATCATCACACAGTTGACCCCCATGCAAAAACACTCCAGGATGTCACGGGACTGTTTTGTGTCCGTCTGCCAATTTCTAACTTCAAATTCCAATGTTAAATTCACATTAAATTTTCAATATTTCTTAGTTGTCTAAATTTTACTAATTCTTTTAAAAAAACTATCACCTGCCAAACATCCCCAAAAATCACAAAAAAAATTACAAAATACCGCAATACATAGATACATGGGATGAGTGAAGTTTCCTTGGATTCCTTGAAACACCAACAAGATATTTCCGTTTAAGGTGGCTGATAATGGGTTTCAGTATTTCCCAGTCCTTATACTTTGGTTCAGGACTAAAAGCCTTCATCAATTGCTATTACAGTAATGGCATGAAACAAATGTTCAATCGTTCATCGACAAGTTGTGATCATTTTCTTGACAATAGTAGTTCCCCGGTAAACAGTTGCAGTACTGTCCCATCAAAGTGCAATGCCTGGAAAATACCGAAAAGCACACGACCTTCAGGTGAAACCGCACCTTACAGTATTACCAATACACTGCACTTTGCTAAGTCTTAAAACTTTACATTTTCTAGTCGTCTACTTCAATCGTTTATTTGTATTGTGTGAAATACATTTATAAATTGAAACCATCATGTCATTAAGTAATAATGCAATCTCGACAACGTTCTAGATATTATATTATGCACACTAATACAGCTCATGCAAGCCCTGTGACTTACACAAACACAGTCGGACTGAGTGCTACTTAAGTAACTGCTTCGTGGTTTCTGCTGTACTGAACCCTGCCTTTCAAGGCAAAGCGCCCGATTTTAAGCTTCTCAAGCTTCTCAATGTTCTTGTTTATAGTGTTATATACAGAAATTGAGAAACAATATTGAATGATGCTATTTTATTCAAAACGTCTGCAACTTGTCATGACATTTACTTCTGTAGATTTTGTGGAATAACTAACTGTGTTTCATCACAAGATTCGCACGGAAGTAACAAAATGACAAACAACTGACAATCAACCAAAATAACTTACATTCTTAAAGATAACTGTACGCTTCACAACATTATTATGAGAATACTCAGTGATAAAGTTTTGCTTTCTTTTAAAGTCAACGTAGATAATCCACGCACTCTCCGAGACATGTTCCGGAGGAGAAAGAGCTTTCCAATGCAAAGCCGGCAAAAGTTTTTTAGAGAGTTACAAAAAAGGAAAAAAATTTCTAAGCGGTATTTTATTGCAGATTTTTATAAATTGTGAGTAATATGTTGGGGACTGGCTCAACATTTAGAAGGGGAAGGACAGAAAAGGAATGATAGCCTTCATCAGTGGACATGTTTGGGTTAGTGCTTCGAGGCTATGGTTACTCAAGTTTTTTGTCCAAGGTTTATAATCAAGGTTCAGAAGCTCTCACAAGAAGTGTCTAAGTTTAGGTTGTGTTTGTCGAGTGTTTGTATTTGAAGGTTTCATTACCACGGTAAACGAACTTGGAAATCCTTGTTGATCTTGGTTTGGACCTCCTCAAAGGTTCCTGTTATTGTGTTTTATTAGTGTTAGCTTTTTCTAATTTGTCATTGGTCGTTTACTCTTTATGTTGATATTTCCGGTAGGTCTGTTTATATTCACTTTCTTAAGTAAGTCTGGGAATTTTCTCAAGTTTTTCAAGGTCACCGAGATTTGTACCCAAACATGTCTACAATTTACTTCCAGGTTAAAGTTAGATAGCTACTCTCCGCAAGAGATGATCGGCATCTGTGATTTTAGATTCCAAGTACCTTTGCTCAGCAAATTCCCCGCAGAAATCCTACAAGTTTGTTTAACAGACAATGTACGTTTAGCGCTGGCTGTAAAAGTAAAAATCAGATATAAGTGCAAAATGCCCTGAACGAAAACCTACAGTAAAAAAAATCAAGAAAGACTTTGAGTTGTTGTCTTTTTGCGTGTTTACAGGCGCGGATGCGCCCACAATTCCCCGGCCACAATTCTCATCAAAGACGAGAATACTGATTTGGAAGCGGCGAAGACTGGGTTTCTATGTTTTTGTCAGTAACTCCAAAGGACGACACATTTTAATTGTTTCTTTATATACGTTTTTATGATTGGCTATTGTTACTAACAGCTTGTACTTACTCGACTTACTTAAACTCAGTTGCGTCCAAGGGGGGCGGAGGACTCCCATTTGAAAGGGGCGGGGATGCTCGTCCGCTAAGGGGTAAAAATTTCGAATTTTTGATCAGTCCGCACTTTGGGTGTTTCGGGCTAAACGCCAACATTTTAGCCATCGAGGTCTCGTTTAGGATACCACACGAAGCAATATACAAATATAAATTCTATTTTTAGTAATTTGATATTTTTTTAGCAACGCCCAAATTGGTCTTTTTTAGGGGTTCTTTTCAAAACATCAGCGCCGGCCCTTTCATACGAAGGTACAAAATAACAACAGTACTCCACTATTTATGCTCAAAATGCGGTGTTTAAAATTACCTTTACATGAAATAAAGGCTTTCTACACACACAGAAGACACACACTGAGATAACAATGACTTGGTTGAATGGCATTTTGAGGCAATTTGGTTTGATTTGAGTGAAAAACGCGCAATACTTCACCAAAACCATAAGAATTAAAAACAAAGTCTCTTCGAGATACCGACTTTTTTGCATGAAGTATGAGTCGAAGGTTGATCCTGAGCATTGTTCTTCGAACTTATCATTACAGTTGCTTTTAAGTTTAGTTCAGTTAACAATTTCCTAACTTCGCGGAGGAAATGCAGCCATATAATTTTGTCAAAAATGGCTCGTCCGCGCCGGGTATTTATACACATATTCCTCAACATTACACAAATAAACAGTGCAAATTTCACCGAGATCTGACAATTCTATACTTTAAAATTGCAAGGACCTTTCGAGGCAGTCGATTACGCCAGCGAAATTAGCAAATGAAACATTAAAATATGCGTTCGACGCTTTGTTTTTGCGACGCCATATTTGAATTGTTATAGGTAGACCGCTGTTCAATGTGTTCAAGGCCGTATCATTACGATTGCTCCACGAAAAAGCACGAAAAAAAATACGGATATTTCCGACTACTGTCGGAGAAAACATTGCGCATATAATTGCGGCGTAAACAAATCGATACACTCAAGCTGCGTTTTGTCTGGGCTCTGCGAGGGTCGGATATCAAGACAGCTTCTTCGTGGGCTTAAGAAGGATTAAACAAAAGCCATATATACAGTGAATGCTTTCGAATTATATTTGAAGATGAAATACGAAAGAATTTTGCTGTCTTTTACTGAAATTCCACTCGAACTGCGTAGACACGATCGCATGTTGTAAAGCCGATTCATGCAACCTAGGCTGATGACGAAATAGAATGGCGCTTGTAGCGACCAAATTTGGCCTAATTTTTAACCGCTCCTAAGCTAAAAGAAGCCCCAATCTCTTGCATTTGTTTTAACTTCAATAATATCTTTGAAAAGAGCGAGTTTTTTGGTATGGTTTATTTTTGACGTTTGTAATTTTTTTCGACTTTTTTTGCTTGTTTACAAGCAAAAAGAAGTAGAATAGCGTTTACATGGGCTAAAATCTGAACCGGAAGGGATTGCATTCTTGTTAACTCTCAAGGGACTGTTTTAATTTCTCAAGGGAATACTTTCCGCTGTGGGTGATCAAAGCGCGTGACTTGTAAAGTGTCATTCTATAGTTGTGCTTCAGCATTTCCGTTCTTGTAGAAAAAACGTGACTTGTCAAATTTACAAACATTATATAAGAATCAAAAACGTGAGTAGCCCAAATCTTACGTCACATAACCAATTAAGAATGTAAGGGGTTCAGCGCTCGAAGACAGCGAAGTTTAAAACGATTAAGAACGCAATTTTTACTAGTACAAGTCTTTAGGCGCTTATATTAATTTAACCTAAAATCACATAGCGAAAACAAAGACCGCTTGGACATGTCCAAGCTATTTAAAACTACCACTACGTCAGACCCATGTCACGCGATCTCTCGCTTGTAGCTATAAATAATCATTCCCCTATTTTCAGTTTGAATACTCTGCGCTCTGTTTGTGTGAAATATTTATTGTTGTGTTACTCAAGCGTTTGGCTCGGAGCGAGTACAAGTCGTACAATTTACCCGGAACGTGTTAAATATTGCAAAACAACGACTTATTTTCTGGATATCCCAATTTTTGTTTTGAGTTTACGGTATTTTGAGAATCGAAACGTTATCGAAACGTAAGTTGCAAGCTCAGCAAGAATGTGTCAAAGCACGGGATACACGTCATCGCGCCAGGGGAATTACCAAAAGCTTGTCATGTCGGAAGACGCTAAACGGAGAAACACAATGGGATAGCCTTTATAGTCTACTCTTTATTTTGGCGTGATTTGGCTTTCTTTTAAATGAACTGGTTTGGGTTATTTTATTGAACATTCGGAACAAAATAAATATTTGCATGCGTAAGCAGGCATTTTTCCGGCTGGGCAGAAATTCATGTCACGTTCACTCCGTGACTAACGCAAACACGACTTGGGTGTTTCTCAAGTGACTGCTTTTCTAAAGATTTTACTGTGCGGCGCCGTGCCTTTAATTTAGCCAAAGCACTGAAAAAGGTCAGGAGGTCAAACATTACCCGCACGAACACACTAAAACGTTGCTAATAGTTAACCAAAGGGAACTCATTTCGTGACAATTGATTATTTCTGCTGAGTTGCACAAATTAGAATTGCAACATCATCTAGCTAGCAAAGCGCACTATTACTAAAAAAGATTTCGCCACATGATACCCCCCCCCCCCCCCCCCCCCCCCTGCGTGAGTCGGACAACAATTTTAGTTTTGGCAAAGGCTTTGTATGGAGGGGACGCATTCTTGACAAGAAAATCAAAGGTCTCTATGAGACTACGACTATTTTGCTATGGTCTATCTGTTGGCTGTCAATTGTGGTATGGAGTAGTGTTTTGCTAAAGGGTGAAAGACGCTTTTCATGTTGTTTAGGAGTGGAAGTCTTGAAAATAACTTAGCTTACCTGAATACTTTACACTTCCACATCACATTCTAAATTAAAACTGAAACCTAGAAGTCAACAACGCGCTGTTTACAAAACTCAACCGCAAATTAAGGAGCCAAAGAAAACCCAATCGAAAACACATTGAATATACTGTAGTACTCGTGTCGCGTATACGCTTATTCCGGCCTACTAAAGCAAACAAACAGTTCAGCGGTTCAATACATTCTTCATATATACCCACACCCCCGGCCCACACCGAAAAGAAATCCCTAGAATTGAGAACGCGAATAAATGATTATTTACTCGTGTTTAGCGAGACTAACGCAATCGATTGTCGCGAATGTGAAAGACTTGTAAAAGTACAAATTTGCGTTCTTAATCGTTTTAGGTTAAATATTAGCGCTCCTTTAGTGTGTTAGACGCTTGTACCAGTCCAAACTTGCGTTCTTACGTTCTTGGTTACATATTAGCGTCGCTTTAGTCTGTGAAAGACTTATACATTGCCTTCAAGTGTTGGCTGACGCTTTGTTCACCCACACCGAAAAGAACTCCCTTGAATTGAGAACGCGAATGATTATTTACTCGTGTTTAGCGTGACTAACGCAATCGATTGTCGCGAAAACAAATCCTTTAGGTTAAATATTAGCGCGACTTATACGTTGCCTTCAAGTGTTGACTGACGCATTGTTCACCCACACCGAAAAGAAATCCCTTGAATTGAGAACGCGAATAAATGATTATTCACTCGTGTTAAGCGTGACTAACGCAATCGATTGTCGCGAAAATATCTGATTTGAGATACTCACGCATAAAAATAATTGTTATATAACGTTTATACATGTGACAAGTCACGTTTTTAACACGAGATAGCAAGTGTTGACGCAATACTAATGAGATACCCTTTCATCACCCACAGCGGCTAATGGAGTTCAAGTCTAATTTCCGGTCCAAAAATATCGCACGTAGACAAAAACAATTGTTATCATGGCGGGTGTTGAGCGCAGGTTGAGCGGAATGAAGTAGAAAGCGAGTTCTTCTAGGTTTTAGAAAATCTCTCAAGAGTTTTGTTCACAAAACATTTAAAGACGAACAAAGGGAGTGTATTCGACGAATAGTTTGTGAAAGAAAAGATAATTTCCGTTCTTAATCATTTTAGGTTAAATATTAGCGCCCGGCTTCAGTGAGTGAGACGCTTGTACTAGTACAACGCTTTAGACTGTGAAACACTGAACCACTCACATTCTCGATTAGTTGTGTCATATCTCATTTGAGATACTCACGCATAAAAATAACTGTTATATAACGTTTATACATGTGACAAGTCACGTTTTTAACACGAGATCGCAATTGTTGACGCAATACTAATGAGAGACCCTTTCATCACCTACAGCGGAATATGTGACAAGTCACGTCTTTAACACGAGATCGGAAGTGTTGACGCAATAATAATAAGAGACCCTTTCATCGCCCACTAAGCGGAAAGAACTCCCTTGAGAAATTAACACAGTCCCTTGAGAAATTAAAAAAGTCCCTTGAGAGTAGACAAGAATGTTCCAAATTTTGCCCACATCACTCCTAATCTCCTACTTCTGCTTGTAAACAAGCAAAATAGTCGAAAAAAAAAGGCCGAGAAAGGCACAATTTGAGGCTGAGATTCTCGAAAGGCTCGAAAAATGATAGATTTCAAACATTTTTGCTTTAGTAAGTGAAAAACAGATTGAAGGTATCCAAAAAATGGCCCAAAATTGAATTTATTAGTCGAAGATCCGGTAATGACACCTTGATTTCCACTGCAAAATTATTCAGGCTGCCGAGAAATTTAAGCGGCGGATAGCGAATTACTATCGAATTATATAATTGCGAAGGATAGCACTTGTATGTTTGCTTCATTTAGGCACCGGAAAGATCGTCGGTTGCAAGAAGTTCAGAATTCTTCCCGAATTTGACGGCACTGATCGCCGGCCATCCGATCTGTTTCGACACATGATAGACAGAGGGCGAAAATATTATGCTATTCAAACGCCTTTCTAATGGAATTGACGGCGGGTTTGATTTAAATAAAGCTATTATTTATCACCATTACTATTACAGACTGCAGCTACAGCTGCCGAGCTCGAACAGTGTATATTAAATAGTATTTGCCGCAACAATTGTGTAACGAAATTGACCTCTTTAAATATTCGGGTCAGGCAAGGGGACCGATCGGACGAGCGTTTCTTTGTGTAATTTTGTGGTGGCATAAATCTGAGGTTAGCTCTGTTGTGTGGCAAAATGTGCCACTAAGAACAGTGTAAACGTTTTGCATTTCTCATAAAAATAAATGTTTTCTTTCAGCAAATCCCGGCAGCAAATCGGGCCATTATAATCCTTTCAATAACTGAGAGTAAAACATTTTACACATTTATTGAATAATCGCTCTGTTTGACAAACCTTTTGTTTCAAACCACGGTTTGAGCTTTCTACGTTGCACAGGTAAGGCTTTCCGAAGTCCGAGCCAATCTGGCCATGGTTTTGTGAAACAATCGCTAAATATGCCTCCAAAGTGCCCGCCAACCATACATTGCTCCTGCATTGCTCTTACAGAGCGGTTTGTTTGTCCGAATTTGACTCACACCGGGGGTCAAATTCTGTGACGTCATTAGTGCGCTTCGCTAATTGCAACATCATTAAATGTGTTAAGTGATATTTATAAGTGTTTTTGTAGCCTGTTGTGAAATAACTTCCCGTGGAAGCAGTAAACGTTACACATTTCTTCCGTTCAGAAGTTAATGCATCGCCATTAGAAAAATAAACAGCAACTGTTTTGCTGGAAATGTAGTCGTTAGAAATGGGATGTGTAGCCGTAAGGTAAAGAATAACGAGGAGAAGCGGCTTTTGGTAATATCCAAACGAAAATTTACTTCTCAATGTGGGGTTAAGATTGCGTGACGAGACAAAAGGTAACTCTGTCGTGCGTAACCTAACCTGCGATCAGGCGTTATTTTTCTGCATTAAGCCGAGTAGAAATCTTTCTAACTCGAAAGGGAACAACTATTTCGATTAAACATGTTAAAGGCAAACGTCAAAGTTTACCTTTTTTAACCAAGCCAAAGTATATGAGTCGCAAAGCACCCAGCCGTCGCGACTGACAAGTACAGCATTTACTCCGCGAAAATAAAAAAATGCTTGAACTGAAAGACGTTTGAATTCTTCCATGATATGTTCGAACAACAATGCCCAGGATAAACCTTCTACTCATACTAACTTCATGCAAAAAAAGTCGATATCTCGAAGAGATCTTTGATTAAACGATGTAAGTGCTAGTGATTATTTATTCGTGTTTTAGCGTTAGTTACGCAATCCATTGTTTGTGCGACGCTTTTTATAGATCGCCTTTCAGACACACGTGCGTTGAGATAAGAAAGCTGACATGTCACTTTTAAAATTGTTATATAACGTTTGTAAATCTGACAAGTCACGTTTTTTCCACGAGATCGCAAGTGATCACCCACAGCGGAAAGAAATCCCTTGAGAAATTAAAAAAGTCCCTTGAGAGTTAACAAGAATGTGGTTCCAAATTTTGCCCCACATAACTGCTATTCTCCTACTTTCGCTTGTAAACAAGCAAAAAAAGTCGAAATCAGTGGAGCACTGTTCAAAATAGTCTCCTTGGCAGCTGTTTTTTTTGGGATGTCACCCCGCTTCCCCCAAAAGGAATGGGGTTGGGAAGAAGGCTATGTTCAAACTTGCAATATCGCATTAATTGAGATATAAAAATCAGACATTTTTTTAATTCTAAAGACATCTCAGTGGAACTTTTACGTGAATAACTTCCAAATTTCCGAAATTTGGGGTTTCTTTATGGAATACTGTACTCAAAATAGTAAAAGGTTAACCCTAACAGAAAATTTGTTAAAAAATTAACGTATACTAAGTAAAGGTAGCTAGCAACTTCTGTATTGAATGGCCGTTTTTATGCTAGAGACGTTAAAGCTGTCTTAGACGTTAAAGCTGTCTCGAGACGACCTTAACGTGTAGTATAATCAAAGATCTCTTCGAGATATCGACTTTTTTTGCATGAAGTTAGTATGAGTAGAAGGTTTATCCTGGGCATTGTTGTTCGAACATATCATGGAAGAATTCAAACGTCTTTCAGTTTAAGCATTTTTTTTATTTTCGCGGAGGAAATGCTGTATTTGTCAGTCGCGACGGCTGGGTGCTTTGCGACTCATATACTTTGGCTTGGTTAAAAATGGTAAACTTTGACGTTTGCCTTTAATCGAAATAGTTGTTTCCTTTCGAGTTAGAAAGATTTCTACTCGGCTTAATGCAGGGTTCCCGATAAAGGTTACGCATAACCTGCGATCAGGCTTTCTTTTTTTCGACTATTTTGCTTGTTTACAAGCGAAAGTAGGAGAATAGCAGTTATGTGGGGCAAAATTTGGAACCACATTCTTGTTAACTCTCAAGGGACTTTTTTAATTTCTCAAGGGACTGTTTTAATTTCTCAAGGGATTTCTTTCCGCTGTGGGTGATGAAAGGGTCTCTTATTAGTATTGCGTCAACACTTGCGATCTCGTGTTGCGAGAATGTGAGTGGTTCAGCCCATGAAGGCAATGTGTAAGTCTTTCACAGTCTAAAGCGACGCTAATATGTTAACCTAAAACGATTAAGAACCCAAGTTTGTATTGGTACAAGCGCTCACACACTAAAGGGGCGCTAATATTCTAATATTTAACCTAAAGGATTTGTTTTCGCGACAATCGATTGCGTTAGTCACGCTAAACACGAGTAAATAATCATTTATTCGCGTTCTCAATTCAAGGTTTTTTTTTTTCGGTGTGGGTGAACAAAGCGTCAGTCAACACTTAAAGGCAACGTATAAGTCGCGCTAATATTTAACCTAAAGGATTTGTTTTCGCGACAATCGATTGCGTTAGTCACGCTAAACACGAGTAAATAATCATTCGCGTTCTCAATTCAAGGGATTTCTTTTCGGTGTGGGTGAACAAAGCGTCAGTCAACACTTAAAGGCAATGTATAAGTCTTTCACAGACTAAAGCGACGCTAATATGTAACCTAGAACGTAAGAACGCAAGTTTGGAGTGGTACAAGAGTCTCACACACTAAAGGGGCGCTAATATTTAACCTAAACCATACCCTTTGGGGTGGCACGTGGTTTTGACTCAGTTGCATTTAACCTTTTACATTCCCATTGTTATAGACCAAGTTACTGCAGAGAGGGTACAGCGTAACAAGCATTCACTGCCACTTCACTTCTACCCTTTGGTATTATATTTTATCCAAAACAAAAACAAAATCTTCCATGGCTGTAAGGTCCACTGAAATTAAACAATAAAAAATAAAAAACGAACTTTGGAAACGAGTCAAAATGCTCAGTGCACTTTATTGCTAATATAATAACACTATTTTACAGCAGTTTCAAACCTAGAACTTGCTAGAATAATATGCTTCAATCAAGCAACCATACCAAAACATTTTAACAGTCGAGATGAATCTGTAGCATTTCACAATTCCAACAGTTATGATGTCACATACCAAAGATTGCATGAGATGGAGCATTTTTGTTACAGTGTCCCGCAGTTGAACATTATAACTCCGAACAGCACATTGTAACACAGTTTGAATACCTTGGTTCCATGTTAACCACGAAAACTGTTGTATTATCTGTATTATATCAGCTTACTTCATAATAAGAAATTGTCAAGTTGAATTTGATGTCCAAATTGCTAACCAAGTGTGGGTAAACGAGCATCAATGGGCATGTTTCACATTTCATTCAGAAAATTGGGCTTTATACCTAAACAGTCCCACAAACCCTTGAAAATCACTGTTTGAAAAGAAGGAATCTTGACTACCAGAAGGCTTTTCACAGTCAGTCAATAGAACTCTTGTTAAAATAATCATCATTCTATACTCTACCAACCCAATAACCGTTAACTTCCCAAATGATGAATAACCACAGACTTGTCTTCACTTTACCATCCATTGCCCGTTAAACACTTGATAAGGATTACAAAGTATGACATACAGTTAAAACCTGCGTGTAAGAACCTAGTGGTTGCTGGCAGAAATTCGCCTTTTCAATATCCAAAAATGTAATTAAACCTGTTTAGCCATCAAGATTAAGCAGGTTCTTTTATGTGGGTAACAGTCAAATTACAATAAACATTTATACCAAGGAGTTTGACTTTGAGATTGCAAATTTATTTTAAAAGAAAATACCAAACTGTAATTTTCAAATATTTTTTTTTGGTACAACAGAAAAGGGTATATATAAAGTATAGACTATAATGTCTTCTTGGACCTTGCACAAAGGAGGTTTACAATTTACAAGGACCAAACCCAAGTTTATTTATTTTTCTGGTAATCAACAACTTTTATGTTATCTAGTTTTTGTATTCTTTGGGCCATTAAAATATAAATTGAAATCAATAAATATCTCCTTCATAGAAATTCATAACCTAATTAAGGACCTATTTACCCTACATTGCCAATAACTACCCTAACATACAAGTATCTATTTTGCCAGACTTCAAAAAATGTAGGTTCTTACATGCAGGTTTTTACTGTAATGTAAATTTTGTGTTGCCTTGATTCATAACAAGGTTGACCAGAATTCAAAGGAAAATATGTAAGGCAACCGTTTGTTCTCTTTTATAACAGCTATGTGGAGCAGTGGACAGACTTCAGTTCCTTTCCACTGATGGCAAGAAATATCATCCTATAACAACGATTTGATGTTTCCTTGCCAAATGAACACCCTAGGTTTGTTTACTGCAGAGGTCCAAATGGTAATGGGATCATCACTCTTGATTCCATCCGACGAATGAGTGGAACTAAATGGATGGAAAGAAAAGAAAATGTTCCATATTATTTTGACCAGAAATGAATGATGTGTACTGCTACAAAATTGACCAATATGTGAAATGAAATGCTAACTGCTGTTGGTATAATTTCAGTCAGAGGTGATTACAAGAATTGGGGCATTCTGATTGGTTGAGAAACTTGGCTTATCAGGCTACATGTATAATCACCCTGCAAGAGGTGATTATAGCATTTGAAGGCTTGACTTCTTAGCCATGCCACCTTTGACATCCAAGCAAGTAAACATGGCCGAATTTGCTGAATAAAATTTTTCTTCATTTGAAAGAAACCACTACAAGTTATGGTTTCTTATAACATTGAAATTTTGCAAATTGACTACCATGGCTTTTGGACTGAAAATAGTTTAAAAAGATGGTTCTCAAGGCACCTCTGAAAACTACTAAAACAATTTTTCCCCTCAGACTCTGTGATTATTGTTGAATAATCTCATCGACTTCATCTTAAGGATTATTCAACAATAATCACTTGGCCTTCGGCGAATAATTGTTAGTTATTTTTTCTGTCTATGTCTATTCTGTAGGGGCTGTCAACTCAAGTACAGTTTTAAGAGTGCTAGTTAGTATACAAAACTGCATAAAAAATCACACTCAGTCTGGTTTTTAAAAGTCTTCACCTACCAGTGTTCGCAACACAGGTGTCCCAACCAGGCCTGTTCCACAGATTTTGTCTGATCTCTTGCCGTGTTGCAAGATCATCATAGGCTGTGGATGCAATCAAACATATGTTTCATAAAATAACTTACTGACTTGTCCTTAGCCATTTTTGAACACAATGCATACCTTGGGAATGGAGACAAACTCGTTGACTTTCAGACAGGAAAGTGAGATGTTGAAGTGGGGCTGTCCACACCCACCTGAGCCACACACCCCTGGGGTGCTTGGTAATTAAAGAATATGCATGTAATACATGCAGGGGGCTGTGTAGGGGAAACAGCTAATCAATATACATACATAACATGCGTATGATCCTATTTGTACAATACATATGATGTTCTCTCACACAGAGGACCACTTTAATCTAACTTAACTTAAAAAGGGGATGAAAACTAATGACAATGCTTACCCCATATGTGATGAACAACATACAGCTCGCCAATTTGAGAAAATAGTCCTGCTACAGCATCATCCTCTTCTTGTCGGATTTGAATTGCCTGGCCCCTGATAAATAAACCACATATGAACATTTCTAAAAATATCACATTACTGCACATTTGTTTGGTCTGAATGGAAATACAGCCAACATAAGATGGACATCCTCTTTAAGAGGAGCCCTGGTTTTGGTCCCGTCCCTGCAGTTTTTCAGTCATTTTACTGTAAGTAGAGCTCCCTATAACTACAAGACGGACACCTCTCTAAAACAGACAGTTGGAGTCAGTCCCGACGGTGTCCAATTTTAGAGAGAGTTGTCTGTAAAGAGATGTGTTTATGCATCATCACCAATAAGATGAAATGCCTGTGTTGCAGCAGGATAAACAAAAGTTTAACTAGAGTATGTGTCTTACCAATTGTTTCCCCACTCAATGAGAGTTCCTGGCTGAAAAATAAAATGGTGATAGAACAATAATAGGTTTATATCGTTAAATACTAGTGCATTATAAAAACCCAAAGAAGAACTTGAAAATTAACCCTCGACTGTCCAAAAATAAAAACAACTTAGAAAGCTTAATCAAAAATATCATAAAAAATGTGAAGGACTTGAGAGAATGCTTGCAGTTGTATGAAATTAGAAGGATTTGTCTTGATAAAACAAGCCTTCCAGTCACACTCCAGTATTTTTCCTTACAAACCCTTGTAAATAGTTTTACAAATTTCCCTTGTGCTTTACTGGCCTGAAATTTCCTGTACATTGTGGTTAGTTTTCTCATACTCTTTCTATTGCAGCTCACAGTTACATAGCACCAAGTATGTCTTTTTCAAGGGAATAATAATTTAATTATAGAGAATGTATTTAGAGTGCAAGGCCTTCTATTTTCTCAAGTGTTCAGACTAGCTGTCAAAAAAAAAGTCACACACCATTCTACAGCAATCAGATCTCCAGCTACTGCTTTAAATAGTGTTTTATGATATTTTTTGTGTGGACTTTAAAGTCTACACATTGTTGTGATGCAGTTTTTTCCGATTGGGGGGTCACTTTCCGTGATAACTCGGGTTAGTGCTTTCAGAAGTTTTCGACAGTGATCGGAGAATCCGAAGTTTCGGTGAGATGGGCAGCCAAGGCAGTAAACCCAGAAATTCGATCAGTATCGAGTAAGTCGCACTTTATTCTTGAATCTAGAAGCCTTTTTTGACACATCTTTCGAAGAGCGTGTGGTGGCTGGAAATATACATCAAGGAACAACTTCCAAGGCAGCGGTGGCGTAGATGAAAAGTGAAATAACAATCGCGACGGCTGAAATCTGCATATCTAATGAGCTGAACAACTGCGGTCGTAGGTTACGTTTCTTTTTTTTCACACTTTTGACTCACTTTCCGCAGTGTTTGTTTTTCTGTGCGGCTTAAGCATTTTTGATTCGCATATTAAAACGAATCAAATGTCTGGTTATTTATTTATTTCAGCTTTGTCACACACAATGAATGCACAACGAGTTGTATCAAAACAAGTTCACTGATCATGTTGTTTTACTTGTCTTGGACTCTGGGATATAATTCACCTGCTCCATTTCTCTCAAGTAGTATATTTAACAAAAGACCGATGTCGAATTTAGAACTGAACTAAAACATTGTCATGAAAAGAATAAAAATAACATCGAACCGTAGAATATGCATATATCCAAACCGTGCGACAAAATAATTTAATTGTCGGTTCAAACAACGTCCTTCGCCGCCTCTCAAAACACCGACTTCAAGTGAATATTTCGTGAACAGAAAATTATATTTCTCCGCATTTCTACGCAAGCTACTAAGGAATTTTTTGTGAAAGCTTATTGAAACATTCTTATTCCAAAAAGGTTAAAAAAGAACTCATTGAAAGAAAATAAGTTTTTCGATGAGTTGTTTACACAAGCTTTACACAAAAAGTAAGGGTTGTGTAAACAAGCGATGCGAGACAGTTCACTTGCTCCACGCAACATTTCTTTTTTTAATGAAAATAGTATCCTATCTTGCTAGCGGTAAGGAAAGGATTTTGGTCTAATAACTGCTGTTCTTGTAGGATTCTAGGTTTTTATTTGCATGAAATAAAGGCATTTCTCGTGAACGACGTGACAAAGGGTCACACCACGCTCATTCACATTGCGTGACATCCCAAGAGGCAATGGTAACGTGTGTTTCTTGAAGCGTAGTGCATAAGACAAGTAATAGTACACTTTGTTCTTCCAACAGTCTTGTAAAAAATAAATTGATTGATAACTTCTTTGTTTTTTCGCCTTGTATCTTGAATTACTCGATTTGAAACTTGAAGTTGTTGACTGCTACAGTAACTCATTGATTAATTCATGTCAACTTTTATTCAAATGAAAGTCCACACATGTTCGCATAGCGGACTCACTTTTACTGTTATTTGTCATGTCAGCAACTGGTTCTACATTTACATTTATTTAATAAATATTTTGGAATGGCTTTCTTTGCTACATAGCATTGCTCAAACTGCATTCATAAGAGTTGTTACCCTTAACATAGCCTGCGAACACATGTATGTATTTCTAGTTGTCACTTCTTTCCAGCGATGACTGGAAATATGTCTGTGTTCGCAGGCTTCCCTTAAAAGAAAAGTCAACCACCTTAAATTGTAAACCATGGTCCAGCTAGAGTACAATAATTATACCAGATTTTCTTTTTGGTATGCTATGGCAGCATATCAGACCAGATAGCCAAGCTATGATTTGCATTTAGGTGTGATGCAGTTGAGCAAAAAAATTCCATGGTGAGACCAAACAAACCTCATTGTGCTTCTGAAGAACACCAAACAGGTTTAAATGTACATATGTGATAAGGTATTTACTGTGTCCAAATCTGGCATTTTCAGGTCAGGGATTTGATAACAAAGGGAATCAGGACAGTATACAAGGCTTCTGATTATAATAAGCTTATTGCAAATTTGGGTATGCATGGCAATGGTGTTACCTACATCAAACTAAATCTATTGGATTTAAAACTTCCTTGCATTTAATAGAAATGACGACCTATGATTGCAAAGACTTGGTAAGGATAGAAAAGAATAAGCAAGTATGATACCTTTAAATGATATGTCCTTAGCTCATAAATATGACTTGGACGTCGCGGCGTTGGTTCACCAAAGAAACTAAACTCATGGAGTAGCTGATTTTCTCTGTTGTTTAACATGGTTCGCCTCCTCCTTGCAAACTCAAGGAACTCCTGGAGACAAAAAATGGTCATTTAAAGCCCGGGGCGGTACTCTGGCTTGTAAATGACGGGGATGATCGAAGGATTTTTTGGGGTTTGAAATTTTTGATTCCGGGATTTTTTGGGGTTGGAAAATTTGGCAAGTATTTTTTTGGGTGACTTGATTTAAATAGGGGATTTTTGGGGGGTATTAAAAACGAACTTGGTGCGGCCTTGGCGTAATTATAGTATGATGAATAAACAAACACAAGCGTTCAATTTTTTATGGTTTTCTTTGTGTTATATTATTGCCCCTCCTGGCAATTTAGGGGTAATTTGACAAGGGATTTTTTGGGGGGTTATTTTTAATCGAGGTATTTTTTTGGGTAATGTCAGAAGACTAAGGGATCTTTTTGGGTCCTGAGTTTTGTCTCTATTTGATCATCCCCGACATTTACAAGCCGGAGTACCCCCTGGGATTTTAAGCACATACTTTACATTATAAGAAGACATGAGGAAATCAATTGTTTTCCTTTTTTAAATGAGTGCACAGAATGGAGGGTGTGTCACTGATGTGTAAACAAATGTACCAGAAAAAGATAAATCTTAAGCAGCTCTCTTTAAGATCATACATAGCTTAAGATTAATAGGCCTAGAAGTACAGGTACTAAGCAATCCTCCAATTTACTGTGCATGCAGTATTTTGTTCATTAAAAACCTTTCTACGAGGAGCAAAACTGTGGCCAATTGAATAGAAGATGACATTTGCATCAAGATGAGGCAATTGATGCCAAGGATATCTCATCTATGATCAATGAATAAATGAATAATCAATGGATAATCATCAATAATCAACTGATTAGTCATTAGTTATTGTCAATAATCAATGAGTAATCGATGACTAAATATAATTGGTGGATCTTCTAGTAGTGGTATGTTCTGTATACTTTCCTTTCTTCATACTGTATTGATTTTGATAATGCAAAATTTCATTTGCAGCACATGATACTGATGAGTACCATATTTACTCGATTAAACGCCTCCCTCTAATAAACGCCGCCCTCGAATAAACGGCGCATTTCAGAGCAGAAAAATTAATAAACGCTGCCCTCGAATAAACACTGCATCATGACGCGGCGCCCGTGTAAAAAACCAACCGGGATCTTGGCGGGATCTTGGTGGGATCCCGGGGGGATCCCGGTAGCGATCCCAGCGGGAATCTTGGCGGGATTATGGCCGGCGGGAATCCCGGTAGCAATCCCGGCTGGATTCTTGGCGGGAATAAAAATCCCGGCAGCCATAATCCCGGCAGGATCCCGGCGGGATTTCGACCGGGATTCCTGGCGGGAAACGAAATTCCCGGCGGCCATAATCCCGTTGGGAACCTTGAAATCTTGCCAAGATTCCCGCCGGACATAATCTTGCCGAAAATCTCGCCAAGATTCGTGGCGGGAGCAAACTTCTCGCCGGCCATAATCTTGGCCTGAAGAGAACTTCCCGGCAGCCAACATCTTGACAAGATTCATGGCAAGAATCCCAGCAATACTTTTGGTTACCGACAATTTCTTTTCTCGAAGAGATTCATGGCAGGAATTCTGGCATTTATTTACAGCGTAAATCAAATACTGACAAACTAATTAAAAACATAGTAAACATATCTTGGCGTTTCGCACCCCGACAAAACAATCACTCAGGTTCTGTATCAAAACAACATCATTTATTTACAGAAGCTTACAGCAAAAGATGGCCACATTTTTACTCGTGAATGTAATGAAACGAGTATGGTTATGGAAAGTGATATGCAAATTTTCACTCAGTCAGTCGGTCGGTCGGTCGATGGGCTGTTAACTTTAATTATGAATAATAATTTATGCATTAAATTATGGGCTGTTAACTTTAATTTATGAATAATAATTTATGCATTAAATTATAAATTAATTTTCCTTGTTTTTTTTTGAAACTTTTTGTTTCACACTTCTGAGGTTTGAACCGGCGACTCCTAACATCAACTATGGTTTTGAAGACCAAATCCCTAACCGCTCGACCACTTGGGCAACTAATTATTTGGGTTGAAAATTAGCATATAGATTTCTTTGTGTTGTTCTTACCCGCTGACCGATACCGTAGGTTCAAAGTTTAATGGCTTGTATGTATAAAAGCTTCTTCGAATGGCTCGATTTATAGCTCTTAAGAATTTCACAGGACAAATAGAAGAAATAATCTTAGAGAAAATATGAAAATCTTCGAAGCACTGAACTGATATTCCGTGTTTTGATGGAATTTATTAGATTTTCCAGGCACGAACTGTGGACTGCGACTCTGTTGGGTATTAAAAGGTTGATTTCAGGACAATTGTATGAATAAAGTCCAATTTTAGCAGTCTCTGAATGTTTTATAGTTCCAAGCGTATTGTATGATAATCGATAGTCATGATACGAAAATAATTTATCGTAAAAAAGCTCGCCAAACTGACGAATTTTGTTGCCTTTTAATAATATACTGTATAGTA
>NC_135771.1:20598441-20613895 GCF_052425735.1 Oculina patagonica
AAGTTGTTGTTTATCAAAATGTGCATTTAGTTACGATTTAAACCTACCGGATATGAATCACTGGTCTTCTCTTCTGTCATGATTACAGCATTGAAGTCACTAAAAACATTGGAGCATCCAGTAGAATGTGTTGTGTTTTGGAGTCAGAGTAGACAGAGTAGAGTTGGCAGCGAGGACGGCAGCGAGCGTAAAAGAAACTGACTGCTTCGACCGGCTCAATTTCAAAATGTAAAGACACTTCAGATCAATGGAACTCAAGAGAAAAAGACGGCTACAACATATTGGAGATGCCTTTTACATCTTGGTACAGGTTTATTGCTATTGTAGAAAAGTCCGGCTGTCCCTGAAGTGGTTAAAATCGAGCGCGACGACTGTACACTGAAAGTGCCAACACCAGCCGGGATCCATGCATGTGACAACAACTTTCTGCTTCACGATCAAGCTCTTTTTCGAAGCCTTATTATAACATAGCTAGCAGAGCCGTGCAATCAAATTCAGTATACGTAAGCGTGCTCAAATTAACAAATAGATTTCATTTTGCCGTGCGTCTGTTCAGTAATAGATCACAGATGACGTCAAAATGTGGTATGAACAGACTGTACAACACCGGTCAAACTTTCATATAGATTTCGGATATTTTCTCGAATAATTCACTGTCTTCTTCAAGCTTGTTAAATGCTTCGAAAGGTGAACGATGCTTGGCGTATTGTTTCTCAGTAAAGATTTGTAATTAAGCTGAACTTTTTTGCTTTGTTGTGGCCCCGCAAGTTTGAAAAACTTTGCCGACAACTCTGATTTGGACTATGAACTCTGATCACGCGCGCGAGTCACACCACCGCGTGACGTCAACTATGTGTCTGTACTCTGATAGATCATAAGTAAGAACCAATCAAAATGCGCGTAGAATCTGGGATCAGAAACGCCTTGATCGACAATAACAGACGGAGTATAGCTAACTGTCGTGGGTCGTGGGTCGTGGGTGGAAGTCGTGGGTCGTGGGTGTGGGTAAAGTCGTGGGTGTGGGTAAAAGTCGTGGGTAACAAAAAAGTCATAAAAGATACTGAACAACTAAACAAATTAGTTCGTGTACGGCTAGTCTGACGTAGAGTTTCGACCCGGCCAAAGGACCTTTCAGTACACCACGAAACACACCGGGACACCGAAAATGTTAAAGACATACGAACAAAACGGTTCAATTAAAGTTAAATAAATTTAAAACATTTAAAAAAGTAAAAATATTAAAGAAATAAGTTGTTTAAGTTTTAAATTGATAATTGCGCAACATAAGTTAATTATTATTTATTATTAAATTTATTTATTATTTGAAATGGGGCATGATCAGTGCCTAGAATTTTGCGATAAGATTGATCGCTTACCAATGGACCAAAACTGAAGATAAAAAGTTCCGAAGTTGTCCGAAGTCCCAACATTTACGAAGTCCCTTGTCTGAGAAAAGAACGGCTGAAGAAAAGAGTCATAGATACAATATTTACATAAAAACTAATTTTAAATTTTATTTTATTCTGCGTTGCGATTAGCATTTTGTTCTCGCACACTCCCCCACCCCACAAGAACCGTGACTTTAAAATATTGCGTGACATTGTGCGTTGCAGACTGAACGACATTTTTTCCGTGGGAAATTTTGATGGTCGCGTTTGCGGTTACAAAGAGGCGCTTCTGTTTACGTTTGGTTTATTACAAAATAGATACAAAGGCTTCGCCTGTTGGCCAAAGCTATAAAATGTTCGATTCGGTCGCGGAAATGTTTCAGCCAGCATTTTTACTACAATCTATATCACCAGAAGTACATAATCTAGAAGTCCACATTTAGCATTGGGGCGGGTGCTATCGGATTTGCGTGTGTGCTATTTTTAGAACATCCTTGCGCGGGAGACGCGCGAGACGCGTGAGAAAATGCTGTGTGGCCTTGCCAACAAACATTTCACTCAGAAAACAAATTAAAACTAAAAACAAATTCAAAAAAATACTCCAAATAAAGGGGAAGCATCGATTTAATTTTATGAGATCTGTGATGGAAAAACATCCGATGATAACCAGAGATGGAAAAAGTTGCTTTCCGTTTCAATACAGTGATAAACAGCAAATTATGCGTGCTCGACGGGGGAACAAAAACCAAAGAAAACGAAACCTTTGGTAGAATAAAATATTTAGTTTTTGGTTAAAGAAAGTATGTTTCGCTTTGCTGAACGTCTTTACATCAACAAAATAACATTGTCTTGCTCCTGAGCTACAAAAACAACCACGACTTGAAGCTCGTTTGGAACACTCGTTTTCTGAATTTCGATATTAAAACTGCTAACTGAAAATTGTTTGGGAATATTTTCGAAAAGCGAGCGATACAACAATTGAAAACACATTATTTTCATTGGCCATTATTTTTAACTCTAGCGTTTTTACAGTCGTATTACTCTTAAATTTTTATTTTAATTTATAACCATCTGACAGTGTTGAAATTTGAAGTTTGTAGGCAAGTGAAAAGGCAACCGGTCGCCGGTTTCCATTAGCGAGCTCCCAAAACAAACATGCGGAATATTTGTATTTTAACGAGAGAGTTATGAACATAAGTACCTTAAACTTTCATGTGGAAAGTATAAAGTTTCGTCGTATTTAAGCTTAATTACTCAACAACAAATAGAAAATTTATAATTTATTTATTTGCGGCGCCAACTAACTGTATACTTTGAGGTATATTGGAAAAGCATCAATGAAAACATGATCGTTCAGTGAATTTAACTCGCATTTTCATTTATATGTAAACAGGTACATTACCTTAAATAAAAGTTCGGCTTTAGTTACTTTTAGTGGTGCCGCGCTCTATAGGGAAAACAACTGTCTTAATGCACGCGCAAAATGGCGTAAACAAAAGTAGTACTACGCGAGTGATACATATATGCTATTTGCCCCCATATATGCTATTTGCCGGCCGGGAGGTCCGTATTGGGAATTACCGTACCCAAATTCGCAAGTAGCCAATCAGAAGCGCGATCTACTGTCCTGATATCCTACGATATCAAGTCACTGACCTGATATGCCACCATATCACGGTCACTTTGATGTAAAGTAGTTTTTCTGTACGATGAATTGAAAAGGCGTTTTACCAATAAAACAGAACTTCCTTATTTAAGTTTAGCGGTGTTTAGCGGTCGAAAAAAGAGAAAAACTTTCCCGCCAAAACTAAAATTGAGCGCGCTCGCCGACAAGTACTGAGACATTCAGACTGAAAAAATGGAGTCGGAATTTCCAAATTTTTCGCTTTAGTTGGATTTTGAAAATTAAGAGAATGAAACTCTAAACAAACGAGCAGAAAAAAGGCAGAAGAGGAACTTGGCAAAAGTGTTGAAGATCAATTCAACACAATTTGCAGTGCGTACCTTGCAAGCATGGCTTCAACAGAGCGATAAATATAACCGGATTTTTGGCTGAATTTGGGTACGGTAAATACCTAATCGTACCTTTTTGGTACGCTTCGGCTGCATATCAGACTCGTTTGAAAAATCTTTCACAAAATCTTTGTTTGTATACGCGCGGATTTGATTTCAATGTCGAGTGCGACTTGATCGACAAGACATTAATTCCGAATAAAATAGCTTCGCTTAAAATGAACAGTACTCAAGAAATGTTCAGCTTAATTTACACTGCAGAAAATTAAGAAAAGTAAATGAAGTCAAACTAAAATATAGCACAAATATGCCACAAAACCTAACACTTTTAAATCGATTTCGGCTTCCCGAACAATTCTCTATAAGCTTAAATGTTTTGAAAAGTCTTGATAGAAGCTTTGCAACTTTGCTAAGCCTATTTGTCTGATTCAAAAATACTCTTTGACCGAAAAGCAGTTTAACAAGCTATTAATACACTTGTATTTAACAAATTAATAATCTCTGCGTTGATTCTTATTCTGATAAACAGTGCCAAACTGAATGAAATGCGTAGCGTCTACGTACGGCACAATATTGTGGCTTTCCTTACTTTTAAGGGACATGAAAGTTTTGCTCTCCAAAGACAAAAATGGCATAACCATCCATTGTTAATGCTAAAGGACAAAAAGCAGTGGAATTAAAGGCCTCAAAGTATTATTAACGGTAAGTGAATTTACTTTTAATTTACAAATTAAGAACGAGTCAAAGAAGGCAATCTTTTTTCAAATTAACAAATTTAGAACGAGTAAAAGAAGGCAATATTTCGCACTAACAAATCAAAAGTGTTATCGTAGGGACCTCTGTACATACAAATTTCTTCGTTCTTTACAGAAATTGCGTAGTCTAAATTCGTCATTTACAGATTTTGCGCGAGCATTTAGACAGTTGTTTTCCCTATATAGCGCGAGTCCCTTAAAAGTAAGGAAAGCCGTTCAGTATTAATTTTCTAAAAAATGCTGCCCTTACTAACAAATAAAAGTTAACCGCAAGCAAACCTAAAAAATGCTGCCCTTACTAACAAATAAAAGTTAACCGCAAGCAAACTGGAGTGAAACTAACCGCAAGCAAACCGGAGTGGAACTAACCGCAAGCAAACAAGAATGGAACTAACCGCAAGCAAACTGGAGTGAAACTAACTGCAAGCACGCAAGATTGAAACATTTTTATCGCTTTTTGACCGTTTTGGTCGCGCAATAAGAGCGCGGCACCAGTCGCGGCACCACTAAAAGTAACTAAAGCCCAGTGGGCTCACGGTATCTTAAGTGTACAGTCGTCGCGCTCGATTTTAACCACTTCAGGGACAGCCGGACTTTTCTACAAAAGCAATAAACCTGTACCAAGATGTAAAAAGGCATCTCCAATATGTAATAGCCGTCTTTTTCTCTTGAGTTCCATTGATCTGAAGTGTCTTTACATTTTGAAATTGAGCCGGTCGAAGCAGTCAGTTTCTTTTACGCTCGCTGCCAACTCTACTCTGACTCCAAAACACAACACATTCTACTGGAGATGCTCCAATGTTTTTAGTGACTTCAATGCTGTAATCATGACAGAAGAGGAGACCAGTGATTCGTATCCGGTAGGTTAAAATCCTAACTAAATGCACATTTTGATAAACAACAACTTGAAGTAAGAAATTTCGTGGTGCCGTTCGCTTGTTTTCAGCGGTTAGGCTCTTTTTGCTCAACCTCAGAAATTTGTTCAACCAATCAAAGGCGCGCTGTAAAAAATACTTTTACGCGATTGGTTACTAGTTCGCGCCAAAAGCCGTCTACGTAATTTTCTCGCGCGTCTCGCGCGCGAGGCCTGTTCTAAAAATAGCACACACGCAAATCAGATAGCACAAAGAGATGTGGACTTCTAGATTATGTACTTCTGATAACACACTTGGTTTTGTGAGAGCTTGGCGTGAGAGATTTTGCAAGAGCTTTCTTTTTAAACCGACACCCGACGCAATGCATAGAATTCTCTGCCTATACTACTTCTTCCAAATTATTCTGCTTATTTTTAAAACGAGCAAGTATATTGTAGTCTGTTAGTGTGTACAGCCGTCTCCCCTCCCCTCAAAACATCGGGAACAGGGAGGGGGACGGCCCCAGGGGTGGGGGTACTCGGGGTTTAAAGTGACGGGGATGATCGAAGGATTTTTGGGGGTTTGAAATTTTCGATTTTGGGATTTTTTTGGGTAGGAAAATTTGGCAAGTGTTTTTTGATTTGAGTAGGGATTTTTTGGGTATTAAAAACAATCTGACGATTTGTGGTAGTGCCTTGGCTGCGTAGTTCTGCGAATAAAGTATAAACAAACGTGTTTTGCTGTTGATTATTGAGGGTCAATTTTTGATCTAGGAATTTTTTGGGGTCATTTTGGAAGCCCTAGGGATTTTTTTGGGTCTTGATTTTTCCCCCCATTCGATATCATCCCCGTCCGGCTTAAAATCCCGATATTCTTCCCGACGAGTAACGCGTTTCTAGTATGAAAACCGACGTTCGGCAATGGACTTCGGAACTGTTCGGCAGCTTTCTTAAAATATTGGGTTATGTTTGGGAAACTCTTGAAAGTTTTCGGACGACTACGGAATTTTCCGTTGATATCATCGGAAGTCTTTGATTTTAATCCAGTTGTGAGCAATCAATCTTTGGGAATTCTGAATGCAATATTGTAAGCACTTACCAATTGTTTGTTTCTTTAATATCTTTACCTTATTTTGATTTTTAACGTTTATTTTAGTTCAGTCAAATCATTTTTTTAATCTGTGTTAAAACATTTTCGGTGTTCAAGGGTGTTTTGTGGTGTTTCTTGTATAACAGTCACACCAACAAGTTTGTTGAGCAGAAAGGCCTCTGAAGAGTCTCTTGGCCGGGTCGAAACTCTACGTCAGAAAAGCAATACACGAACTATTTCTCACAAATGTTTTTTTTTTGTTCAGTATTTTTTATGACTTTTTCGTTACCCACGACTTTTACCCACACCCACGACTTTACCCACACCCACAACCCACGACTTCCACCCACGACCCACGACCCACGACAGTTAGCTATACTCGTCGGGAAAATATATAGATCAATTGTTCTCACACTGCACACAATAAACAGTTTTTTTTCCCGCGGCCGGTTTTGATGCACAATTCCACCGGCAATGTTATGCTTTTAGCTGTGCTCCATTTACCTACTAGAAGATGGTTTTCCATGTTCTATAAGAAAATAATGCACGCTTGAGGTCTATAAAAGCTGCTAGTGGATGCCCGAGCCGTAGGCGAGGGCATTCAGCTGCTTTTCTAGACCGCAAATTGTTTGTCGAATTTCGCTGAACGACTTCGCCTCTATTCTCTTGTTTTGTTGTTTAAATGATGCTTTAAAGCAGCAAGTTTTTATCAGAAACGTTTTACTTGCATAAATGGAAGTAAGACAGTGCCAAAGGAAGCGACAGATAAAGAAAGAATCGTTGAAATTTGTTGTTTTTCTTTGGAGTTGTGTACGCCACTATTTTGCTGCGAACTGCCCGAAATTGATTGGAAATTATTTAGCAAAACAAGCCGGACTCTAGAAACGCTTTGAGGTAAGAAACCTTTTTTTAGCCACAATCTGAAGACAGAACACTCCACTTTTGTTCTTTTGTGACAACGGGTTTTGTCCACTACTGGGACAATGGGTTTTGTTGCTCAAAACTCTTTAACGGGTGAACGGGCGATGAGAGACCTTTCTTCGGCTGAAACTGTCGGCGAATTGGGCTGAACGAACTGAACTGGGGATAGCTCAGAGCAACCACGCTTGCTGCGAGAGAGGAACTTGTCACGGGTTCCAAAGTACCGAGGGATCTGCTACACTGGAATCAGGACACAAGAACTTGGACTTCACAGGTTTATTCTTCGTCTCGGCGTAAATCTTCTATGTAACTCCACGAGATGTAAATCGACTTGACAATGATAACAGCACTCTATATATACTAACGCTAAGCCTGATTGCATCATACAAAGTACAATTGAAAGAAGGCTGAATAAAGTCAGCTTAAAACTCAAAGGTAAAGTGAATAAGTTCAGCTGGCGAGTTTGTAGACTAAAGTACAGCTAAATAAAATTCAATTAGAAGCATTTGAAACTAAAAACAGGATTGAATAGAGTCGGCTTATTTGAAATCGTAAACTAACCAAACTTAATTATGAACAAAAGCTGAAACAAAAAGATACATCTGCCGAATGTATATTCAACCTGGAAAGCTGTCTAAATTCGAATTGTTTTCGGTAATGGACTAAATGAAAACTGAAATTAACTTCTTTTTTATTTTTCCCCTTGAATACAACCCTAGTTTAAACAGCGACAACCCACACGCGCGATTATTTACTTAAAGTACAAAAGTAGTTTACTTAAGCATATAAATCGCTGTTTGCCTGTAAAACTCATATTTGCACAGTTTCCCGATGAATGTAACTCTAAAAGTGCAAAGGTCCTATTTTATGATAATTTCCCTAAACATTGATTAATTCCTCCTGACATTCCTCCCACCTTTAAATCGAGACCTCCTGGTCGAGCAAAAAGTAAAAGAACCTAGAATTTATGGTTACTTGGACTGTGATACTAGCCTTAGAACGCTCTAAAAATCCCTAATGTACTTAATGTGTAATTAACTGTAAATGCTCATGTATCATCGCGCTTTTTCTTAACCTATAAATCTCTAATATCAACTTCTTCCATTACGTTTATCTTCGCTAAGACACTGTTTTCTTGGTGCTTCCTCAATACCTAATTACTTTAAATGTTAACATGTTCCTTTAAAGTTCCTTGTCTGTATGACTCAATGATGTAGTACTTCATTTCCAAGTTATGCGCTAATGTCGTCAAAGAAGTCTCTCTTTTCATCTTCTGGTAATTCCTGGTGAACGGTTAACGGGCTCTCTTGATTATTCAAATCTGTTTCCTTGAATGGTTTGGTTGACGTCAATACTTTTATTCTCTGCGGCTCTCTTTCATGTGGGTTTATTTCCGAATCTGGGTCCTTGTCTCTACGATACACTTGACTGACTTGAATACAGAATACGCGTACGCGACCATCTTGAATCTTATTAACTGGGGCTTTTTGGACGAACTTTGGCATTTTCTGAACAACGGGCTTGGCGGTGTCTTTCGTGTGCGGCGTGCATGAAGCTGTGAGCAGGTACAGTACAACGAGCATCAAAAGAAGAAGTGGCTGCTGAAATCCTATCCCTTTGTTCTTTTGACTTCGATGGGCCAATTTGCAGTTAGGCTGGATACTCTTCTGGAAATGTACAGGAACAACTTGAGTGGCTACGGTCGTCTTTTCTTTCAACTTATTCTGTTGGACGAGGAATGTTCCCATAACTGGTATTGTTGTTGTAATGGTATGTTTTCCTGGACGTGTTGCTGTTGAAAAGCATATAGTACTGTCTACCAGATTAATCAGGGCTCCGTTCTTTTGTAGGAAATCACGACCAAGAATTGCTTCGTAGGCGAGGCTCTGCATGACATGAAACTCACAGGAATACTTATGTCCATTCAACTGTAAAGGAACAGTAATCTTGCCCAGTACCGGCACGGTATCTCCATTGAATGTCTGCACAGACAATAAGGAACCATCACTCAACTTAGGCGGGAACTGACCATAAATCTTTGTGAAAAACTGTTGGTCAATGGCTGATACACATGCTCCAGTGTCCACGAGTAATTGAACGGCTTGACCTGCTATTTTGCCTGCTGTGGTTAGGTCACTGGATTTAAGGTTAACATCTTTTCCACGTAACAAAAGGACATTGCTTGGCTGAACTGATGAGTTCGTTTCTCGGCGAGTTCTTTTGTGTGACTGTCCTTGCTTCGGCATAAGTTGACTTTGCTGCTCATTGGTTACTGCCGACTTCACTTTCGGATTTATACTTGGGATATTCACAGCTGCTTCTTGGCTGTTCGTGTTTTCTTGCTTAGGCAGAGCGGCAATCAACTGATCTGAGGAGTTTTCTTCTCCTTCAAAAGTTAGGCTGTAAGTGCGCACTGGCTGGCGGGACGTTTGCGCATCTGATCTCGGGCTCTCTGGCTTGTGATGGTAGTCTTGAACGTGACGGGCGTACTGCGCGTCTAGTGCGAGTAAACGTGCTGGGTTCTGTAGTTCATCCTGCTGCGGATTTTCGTCTTTATTATAATCTGCGCAGTAGTCTTGTTTCTCTTCTTTATTCTGGTACGGAACTTCTGGCTGGTAATTATAGTAACAGTTGTACTGAATATGGCCAACGCGTCCACACTTATAACACACCGGCTTAGAGTGTCTGTGGCGTTCTCTGCTGCCTAAGAGCTCGGGGCAACTGATTCGGCTTCTGTGGCTGTTTATTCGGTTGTCTACTCGTTGGTACAGACTTTCTAATTTGTTAGTGAAACTTCTTTCCATTCGGCGAATTTCTTCGGTAAACTCTGGTGCCCCACTTCTGTTGGTTTCAGAAAACGTGGCGATGCTATTTGAATTACCATATGGCTCCGTTTCGGTAAGGACTGGTATTCTGGCGTAAACTTCACGGCCAAGTTCCTTTATCATATCCTTTAATTGCTGTATTTCGTCTCTCATTCCATTTGTGTTGACAGTGTTTCCGCTGAAGGTATCATTAAGAGCGGCGACTGCTGCTGGCCGGTTTGTTGGAACCCTGGATATGCTTACATCTGTGGAATTCCCAATAACCCGTGGATCAAGATCTTGCTTTAGGCTAAGAAGGCTTTCTTGAAGTTCTTTCATCTCTTTGCGAAGTATACGGGACTCTTGATTTTCTGCGGAGTAGGCTGCTATGGCCGTATCTTGTGTTTGCCTTGTGGCTGTGTTTTCGGCCTTGGCTAGTAACGATTCGATTCGCGAGACTACTGGATGCTCTTTTTCGGGTGGTTTGGGATTGCTTTCTTTTGTTTCCATATTTCCGGCCAGTTTTCCAAACAGGTCGCCGATTTTGTTGAGAAGGCCTTGTTCTGAGGTGGACTCGCTGGTAGCGGACTTATTGGCACGTACTAGAAGGGCGTCGAACTCCTTAGCCGTTTCGATAGCTTCTGAGAGAGTCTGAGGTTTAGATTTGAGGACTTCCATCTGTAGCTCTGGCTTCAATCCTTCAATAAAATGATAAACTCGGGTATTTTCCTGTATGTCTAACTTGTTTAATTTCGATACCATGTCGCTTACATAATCTCCAAGTGGCTCCCCTGATCTTTGTCGTCGTTGGGCTATCTTTTGACGCTGTACCCATTCACGATTTCGACGCGAATAACAACGCTTCAAGGCTTCCTTCACTGCTTCTAAGGTTGCACGTTGCTCTGCTGGAAGCGCTCGGATGTATTCTTGTGCTGGCCCGGCGATATGTATGGTCAGCTGTGTCAAGGCCGTTTTACTTGCCGGGGAGATGTCTCGTGCCTGTAAATGGTAGTCAAATTCATCTAGCCATTGATCAATATCTTCTCTGTCGTAGCCATAGAATTTGGCAATGTTGATATCCTTAGTTCCTAATCGTTGCGCTATTCTGCCTAGCGTTTCTATTAGTTCTCGATCCATGGCTTCTTTGTCGTCTTTTCTTTTAATTTCTTCGGTGTTACCTTCCTCTGGATTACGGAAGTGGGGACTGTCTTTGTCGGGACTGTCTTTCTGCTTGTATTTATCTCCCTTTTCTTCGGAAAATTCTCGCTCGCTGTCCGTTTCCGTATATCCGAATTCGTCACTGGAAACGGAATCGATACGAGCTCTTTTTTTGTTTTGTTTTGGTTTTCTGTAGTTTTCGTGTTCTGTCACTCGCTGATGAGCGCTCGGGGTTATCGGGTTGCTTTGGTCAGCGAAGCTTGTTTCTGGGCGTCTTTCTTCGTTGTGTTCGCGGATCTCCTCGACTTCTAAAGCGACAGGCGGCCTGCTTCGGAGTCGTCTAGTGTCGATCGGCGAAAAATCTTCTAATGAACTGCTTGCGCTGCCTTCACGCGGAACGCAAGAAAATCGCTGAACTGGAGTATTCGGTTGAACAATGAACTGTCCTTCGTTGGGCGGGTCCAGGCTGATATCTAATGCTTCTCGATCGGTTCAATTCTGTCGGATGGACCTGGACTGGAAAATGCTGTGGATCTCTGGCGGGAGCTCTCAGGCTGTGATTCACTGCGATAGACTTCGGGTGTGGAACTTTTAAAAGAGGTCACCGTAGCGGGTGTCTGGAAAACCCGAATAGCGAATAGCGAATAGTCGCGAATAGCGAATAGTACGAATAGTACGAATAGTCGCGAATAGTGACGAATAGTCGTGAATAGTGATGAATAGTCGCGAATAGTGACGAATAGTTGCGAATAGTGACGTATAGTCACGAATAGTCGCGAATAGACTATTCGCGACTATTCGTGACTATACGTCACTATTCGCGACTATTCCACGACCATTCGTCACTATTCGTTACTATTCCTCACTATTAGTGACGAATAGTAACGAATAGTGACGAATGGTCGTGGAATAGTCGCGATTATAGTTCACCACTAAATTTTCTCCGATTCTGATTGGTTTAAATTGAACACGTGACGCGATGGTGCCCGTCCGCCGGAGGGCACTATTTAACAATTAGACGGCAAGCTCGAGGTTTCTACCGGCTGATAGTTGGCGAGGGGCGAAGCCCCGAGCCAACTATCAAAAACCGGTAGAAACCGAGAGCGAGCCGTCTAATTGTGTTAGCATAACCCACTGACCGATCTATTAAACTCAGAATATCGCTAGAATTGATTTATTGAAGGTTTTGATTGATAAAATTCATCGAAGACTACGCGCGCGCTCCGAGAGCCTTCTACGGATCGATAGTAGGCACCTGTGTAGCCAATCAGATTGCGCGATTACCAATAGTAGGTCAGTGTGGTTATGCTAACAGCCCATAGTGCCCTCCCGTGAAAAATGCCCGGATCGATAGTGCCCGTCCGTGACTGTTTTTTGTAAACAAGCTGCCTGCAGACAAAAAAACCCAACCAAATTCACTGCATTTAGTGGGTTTCTCGTCTGGTTTTGTTTCGTTTGTTAAATTTCGGCTTTCAATTGAGTTTTTTATCCTCAAAAGTAAAAATAATTCACGATGCTTGTTTTTGTATGTGCGCGCGGATGAAAATTTAGTGGTGAACAATAAAGACAATAGAGTGTTTCTGTCTCGGAACTATCGGTCTGATAGTTGCCCCTTGGACATTTGATGTTCTTAAAACTAGCATATTTGCCCTCGAAGCTTCGCTTCTCGGGCTAATATTTGTTTTAAGAACATCAAATTTCCGCGGGGCAACTATCAGCCGATAGTTCCTCGACAGAAACACTCTATTGTTAAAATAGTGACGAATATAGCCGTAACTAGTCGCCGTGAATACATGCAAGCCTACAGGGTTTCTACAAAATTTACCGCCACACGCACAGAGCAATCTAGAAGTTGAAGCAAACTATATATCATACGCTTGTCCACTCACTCTAAAAAAGAGTGCAAGTCAAGATGTAAATACACTGTATATGAATCACCGTTTATTGGTCTATAAGCCTGTATCTCAATGCCGACCAATCATAAACTGTATTTACTCCCATTTCGTTCTCATGAATCGCGATCCGAGGGACGTTCTATCAGCAAAACAATAAAATACAAATGAGGGAAAAGTGTTCTGTAATTAGTTTATGGATGTGAAAAGACAATAGAAGTTGCGTTATAAAAAACAACACCGCCAAAGCCAGTCTTATTTGCAGCCGTTGTTTAGGCTCGTCACGCAACGCTTGCTTGCATTAATTTTATTCCCCTTTCTTTTTTGGACTCTGCCTGGAGCTGTCGATCACCGGCAAGAAAACAAAAAACACAATAATACGCTATGAAGACACTTTTTCAACGGTATAAAACATAAGAAATTTCATTTATCATTTATAACTTCTCTCCTACCAAACGTCCATTTTAGACGGAAAATCTCACGTTGTTGCATGGTACTGGAAACTTCACGTCCCTAATTCGTCATTATTCGTGACTATTCGTGACTATTCGTCACTATTCGCGACCATTCGTCACTATTCGTCACTATTCGCGACTATTCGTCACTATTCGCGACTATTCGCGACTATTCGCACTATTCGTACTATTCGCTATTCGCGACTATTCGCTATTCGCTATTCGGGTTTTCCAGACACCCCACCGTAGCTTAAAGCGAACGGCAGTTCCTTTGAAAGTTCACAATTCTCTTCTGCGGATAAATCGCACTGAACGCTTGTGTTGACCTTGGAAACTCCGGGTCGTTTATATACGTATAATTGCTTAGGTCTACTTCGTAAATTGTATCTATGTAATTTCTTCGAAATGACTTTCTTAACGGACTTCATAAATTAGAAATAAAACTTCGCTTACTCACGTACTTGGGCGACTCTGTCTTTGTTTACTCGGCGCTCCAAGGGATTTACATCTCGTGTGTTCCAACCATTGAACTTGTTGGGGATTCTTCGTTCTTGCTTTGTCCTCAGATATTCCAGATGCAGCTACACTGATTCTCCTAACACTGTGACAACGGGTTTTGTCCACTACTGGGACAATGGGTTTTGTTGCTCAAAACTCTTTAACGGGTGAACGGGCGATGAGAGACCTTTCTTCGGCTGAAACTGTCGGCGAATTGGGCTGAACGAACTGAACTGGGGATAGCTCAGAGCAACCACGCTTGCTGCGAGAGAGGAACTTGTCACGGGTTCCAAAGTACCGAGGGATCTGCTACACTGGAATCAGGACACAAGAACTTGGACTTCACAGGTTTATTCTTCGTCTCGGCGTAAATCTTCTATGTAACTCCACGAGATGTAAATCGACTTGACAATGATAACAGCACTCTATATACTAACGCTAAGCCTGATTGCATCATACAAAGTACAATTGAAAGAAGGCTGAATAAAGTCAGCTTAAAACTCAAAGGTAAAGTGAATAAGTTCAGCTGGCGAGTTTGTAGACTAAAGTACAGCTAAATAAAATTCAATTAGAAGCATTTGAAACTAAAAACAGGATTGAATAGAGTCGGCTTATTTGAAATCGTAAACTAACCAAACTTAATTATGAACAAAAGCTGAAACAAAAAGATACATCTGCCGAATGAATATTCAACCTGGAAAGCTGTCTAAATTCGAATTGTTTTCGGTAATGGACTAAATGAAAACTGAAATTAACTTCTTTTTTATTTTTCCCCTTGAATACAACCCTAGTTTAAACAGCGACAACCCACACGCGCGATTATTTACTTAAAGTACAAAAGTAGTTTACTTAAGCATATAAATCGCTGTTTGCCTGTAAAACTCATATTTGCACAGTTTCCCGATGAATGTAACTCTAAAAGTGCAAAGGTCCTATTTTATGATAATTTCCCTAAACATTGATTAATTCCTCCTGACACTTTTTAAGGACGGAGTATTTTTGTCAGGACAAAGTATTTTTGCCCGGCCGATGACTATACAAGAAATGTAGATGTTACCGAGTGCTACTTAAATTCAAAAAGAAAATCATGGGGGTAGCCACGCAAATTTTCGAGATAATTAGGTTTGAAATCTGGAAAAAAGTGCTGACGTGGCATTTTAAAATAAAGTAAAGCTAATAGAATTTCCTTGCAAATTCCATTTGAAATTGGTTTTTCATTGATAAAATCAACATTAAATATAACAATATTTACAATAACTAACAAATAATTTCTTCGGAACTGCTTGATCCACGTTTTTATTAACAAAATAATTGCGTTTGAGCCATTTTTGACTCCAGCAGCTCTCACTTGCACGGCCAGAAAATCGGCCTAATTTTTTTTTCACTTAATGAAAAATTAAACATATGCTCTATAGACTTACCACTTACATTTTATAAAATAAAAACTAGGGGTCACCACGCGTTTTTAAAAGTTATACCAGTTGTTTTCAGGGTCTACGAAATCGCTTTTGGGGTCTGTTGCATTTTTCCTATCCCCTCCCTAGCGAGTTGAATATTTGCATCTCGCGCGTGCACTTAGCCTGCGTTGCAGACGAACAAAACCCCGGTATACCGGGGTTTTGTTCGT
>NC_135771.1:20614395-20634053 GCF_052425735.1 Oculina patagonica
GGGGGGGGGGGGGTACTCCGACTTGTAAATGACGGGGATGAAAAAAAAATCCCTAACTCTTCCGACATTACCCCAAAAAATCCCTAGACCAAAAATAACCCCCTTAAAAATCCCTTGTCAAATTACCCCTAAATTGGTAGGAGGGGCAATAACGCTCGTGTTTGTTTATTCATCAAACCATTAATACGCCAAGGGCGTGCCAAATCACTTTAGTTTGTTTTTAATACCCAAAAAGATCCCCTATTTGAATCAAGTCACCCAAAAAAATACTTGCCAAATCTTCTTACCCAAAAAAATCCCAGAATCGAAAATTTCAAACCCCAAAAAATCCTTCGATCATCCCCGTCATTTACAAGCCGGAGTACCCCTCCTGGGCAGTAGAATTACAAGCTTATGAGAGCTGCTACACTACCAAAATAAAGCGACGCGCTCGGTTTTCGCGCCAACTACAAAACTCCCACACATCAGTCTGTTGCTTTCACGTGACGTGTGTACTTTCGCACTTTTACAAACATTTTTGTCCTTTTTTCTGATTATTTATTTAAATAGTTAACATCGTTATCAACGGCAATCTAAAATCTACCGTTTGCTAAAGAACGTAGTAATTGTTGTATTTAATGGCCATTACTACAGTGAAATCCCGATATGTAATACTTCACAACTCAAAAACGATTGTCACTAACAGGTCAACGAAACTTTGTCATTTTCTGTTCATATAATTTCTGCTCCAGTTCCGCAAGGCAAGGAACGAGACATTGTAATGTGAAATATAACTTTTAATTTTTTTAATCTTTTACCCTGACAAACAGTTTCGAGCCCATTGGAGAAGCACTTTTCTAAGACGACCTATATAACCCACTCCACTAAAAATGCCGAGAACCATCAAATGAAGAAATCGTCAAAAATCAACTAACAATTGTCTTTCCTTTTATCGACACAAATGATGCCGCATGGAAAAAGTTCAAACTGGAACGCAAGCTGGATAACAGCCTAAAATAGCTCAAGTCTACATTTCTACATGTACCGGTGGACTTCAGTTCGCTCTTCCTATCTGAGGTATTTTCGCGGAAAGTCCGGCAACTCAAATAAACCACTTAAACTGCTTTTCGCAATATTGCGGCGAACCATAGCAATCATTCCTGGTTCTTGAAAAGTCTTTGAAATTTACCGAGGCGCGAAACGATTAGTAGAAACAGATGATGCTAAACGAGAACGTAATATATCTTGACGAAAGCTACAGTTGATGCTACTAACAGAGATATTGGAACAGCAACTATCCAACTAAAGCGTTAAGACTGCCTGAAGCGTGTCTTGTCTCGGCCCCGTCTTCCTCGGTTTTTCTTCTTGCCAGGCTGCTTTCCCCCTCCCCCACGTTTTGCTCCACACTCTTTAGGCATGCGCACGTCCAAGAGGTCTTCCTCGTCACCGAAATCTTCGTTTTCTTCACGATCCTCCCGCCTTTCTGCCCTAACACCTGCGTCGCGCATCTTTTGAAGGTCTATGAATAAGAAACAGAGAAGGCAAAGGAGATTAGAATT
This sequence comes from Oculina patagonica, assembly GCF_052425735.1. Taxonomy (NCBI): domain Eukaryota; kingdom Metazoa; phylum Cnidaria; class Anthozoa; order Scleractinia; family Oculinidae; genus Oculina; species Oculina patagonica. The sequence goes on from NC_135771.1 coordinate 20,615,934, forward strand.
TGTCGGACGTTTGACATTTCCGCAAGTCCTGTGCAGTGCTCTGTTAGTTTCTCCACAGCAAGTCAGGACCGAATGCAAAGGAAGTTAATCCCATGAGATCAATTTTTGTAATGGTTTCCAAATTTCCTAAGTACCCCCTCCCCACCCTAAAATTTAATTACACGAATTTTTCATATTTTTAAAGACATTTTTGAAGCGATTTATTTACACATTTCACTCGTACTTATTCAAACTAAATAACAATTGAATATCTTCTACTTTCTTCTTTTCCATAGCGATCATGTGCTTGGGCATTACGACACAGGGTGCAAAGTAGTTGAACTTTCAAGCTTGCACATCGGGCAAGCTGTAGCCAGTCGATGTACTAATCCAAGTCATTTTTACTAGCCCCCCAAAATTCTCATAAAAACAATGCTTATGATACTTCACTGGTCCGTCAGGCAAGTAAAGGGTTAATGTCAGGAGGAATTAATCAATGTTTAGGGAAATTATCATAAAATAGGACCTTCGCACTTTTAGAGTTACATTCATCGGGAAACTGTGCAAATATGAGTTTTATAGGCAAACAGCGATTTACATGCTTAAGTAAACTACTTTTGTACTTTAAGTAAATAACCGCGCGTGTGGGTTGTCGCTGTTTAAACTAGGGTTGTATTCAAGGGAAAAAATATAAAAGAAGTTAATTTCAATTTTCGTTTTGTCCATTACCGAAAACAATTCGAATTTAGACAGCTTTCTAGGTTGAATATACATTCGACAGATGTATCTTTTTGTTTCAGCTTTTGTTCATAATTGAGTTTGGTTAGTTTACGATTTCAAATAGACCGACTCTATTCAACCTTGTTTTTAGTTTAAAATACTTCTAATTGAATTTTATTTAGCTGTACTTTAGTCTACAAACTCGCCAGCTGAACTTATTCGCTTTGTTTTTGTATTGTAAGTTGACTTTGCTCAGCCTTCTTTTAATTGTACTTTGTATGATGCAATCAGGTTTAGCGTTAGTATATAAAGAGTGCTGTTATCACTGTTAAGTCGATTTTACATCTCGTGGAGTTACATAGAAGATTTACGCCGAGACGAAGAATAAACCTGTGAAGTCCAAGTTCTTGTGTCCTGATTCCAGTGTAGCAGATCCCTCGGTACTTTGGAGCCCGTGACAAGTTCCTCTCTCGCAGCAAGCGTGGTTGCTCTGAGCTATCCCCAGTTCAGTTCGTTCAGTCCAATTAGTCGACAGTTTCAGCCGAAGAAAGGCCTCTCATCGCCCGTTCCCCGTTGAAGAGTTTTGAGCAACAAATCCCGTGTCACAGACGCAAAACCCATTGTCCCAGTAGTGGACAAAATCCGTTGTCACAGTGTTAGGAGAATCAGTGTAGCTGCATCTGGAATATCTAAGGACAAGCAAGAACGAAGAATCCCCAACGAGTTCAATGGTTGGAACACACGAGATGTAAATCCCTTGGAGCGCCGAGTAAACAAAGACAGAGTCGCCCAAGTACGTGAGTAAGCGAAGTTTTATTTCTAATTTATGAAGTCCGTCAAGAAAGTCATTTCGAAGAAATTACATAGATACAATTTACGAAGTAGACCTAAGCAATTATACGTATATAAACGACCCGGAGTTCCTAAGGTCAACACAAGCGTTCAGTGCGATTTATCCGAAGAAGAGAATTGTGAACTTTCAAAGGAACTGCCGTTCGCTTTAAGCTACGGTGACCTCTTAAGTTCCACACCCGAAGTCTATCGCAGTGAATCACAGCCTGAGAGCTCCCGCCAGAGATCCACAGCATTTTCCAGTCCAGGTCCATCCAATAGAACCGATCGAGAAGCATTAGATATCAGCCTGGACCCGCCTAACGAAGGACAGTTCATTGTTCAACCGAATACTCCAGTTCAGCGATTTTCTTGCGTTCCGCGTGAAGGCAGCGCAAGCAGTTCATTAGAAGATTTCTCGCCGATCGACTCTAGACGACTCCGAAGCAGGCCGCTTGTCACTTTAGAAGTCGAGGAGATCTGCGAACACAACGAAGAACAACGCCCAGAAACAAGCTTCGCTGACCAAAGCAACCCGATAACCCCGAGCGCTCATCAGCGAGTGACAGAACACGAAAACTACAAAAGACCGAAACAAAATAAACCAAGAACTCGCAGCGAAACTGTTTCCAGCGACGAATCAGACAGCGAGCGAGAAGATTCAGAAAGTAGCGAGGACGAAGAAGATAACTCAAACAATAAAAAAATAAGCGTAGAAAAAGAAAAAGAAAACAGAGCACACAAAAAGGACCAACTTATGGAATCAGCCACCATGGAAGCAGCGGCATTAAGAGAAATACAGGATCAGATGGCTATCCTTCAACGCCAGTTAAATTTGCAACACCAGCAAACAGCCAGCGCCTTAGAGCAAGCCCCACTTCCCGAGACAGTCAATACACGAAGACCTCCACCATTCCACGGATATGACTCCGAAGATATTAATCGATGGCTGGATAAGATTGAAAACTACCTTAAACTTCGCCGAATTGATCTGGCCAGTCCAACAGCACAAGCAGAGTTAGTCATGAATCTAGCCGGACCTGCAGAAGATTTTTATTACGCCTTGCCTACTGATCAGAAGTCGACGTACGCCGAATTACGGGATTCTCTGAGGGAGCGATTCGCCAATGATAATCAAAGCTGGATTATCTGGCAAGCTGTTTGCACACGCCAGCAAGGCCCGAAAGAACTGTTGGACACTTATTTAACCGATTTGACGAACAAGTTTCGCAGGTTAAACATTTCAGACGCAGATAAGATGCGCTATTTCGTCCAAGGATTGCGGCCTGATGTTCGGAAAACCGTATTGTTAAGACAACCAAAAACATTCCGAGAAGCAGAGGAAATGGCACGGTTAGCATGCTCCGTGGAAACAACGATGAGTAGTGCTCCTGATGGTCAAATGACGGCGCAGTTGAACAACTTGTCGCAAGCCATAACCTTGCTTGCTTCTGGCGCCAATAAGACCAGCCCGCAGACTCCGTCCTTAGAAGACAAGAAACTTTTGAGTGTTATTGACAGAAATAACATTGCCCTGGCGGAACTAACTGCATCTCTGGGAAAACTGACCAATTCCGAAGCTTCAGCGGCCAAGGATCATTCGCCAGCGAACGTGGCTTATTTGAACCAGCAACCCTCGACACTGCAAGATAAAATAGACGAACTCGTAAGAAGCGCCACAAGGCAACAACAAGATACTGCCATAGCAGCCTACTCCGCAGAAAATCAAGAGTCCCGTATACTTCGCAAGGAGATGAAAGAACTTCAAGAAAGCCTTCTTAGCATAAAGCAAGATCTCGATCAACGGGTTATTGGGAATTCCACAGATGTAAACACATCCAGAGTACCAACAAGCAAGCCACCAGCAGTCGCCGCTCTTAATGATACCTTAACCAGAAATACCGGCAACGCGAGCGGAATGAGAGACGAAATGCAGCAATTAAAGGATATGATAAAGGAACTAGGCCGTGAAGTTTACGCCAGAATACCAGTCCTTACCGAAACGGAGCCATATGGTAATACAAATAGCATAGCCGCGTTTTCTGAAACCAACAGAAGTGGGGCACCAGAGTTTACCGAAGAAATTCGCCGTATGGAGAACACTTTCAGAAGCGAATTAGAAAGTCTATACCGACGAGTTGACAACCGAATAAACAGCCTTGTCCACAGAAACCAAATCAGTCGCCCAGAGCTAGCAGACAGCAGAATACGCAACAGACAGTCTAATCCAGTGTGTTACAAGTGTGGACGCGTTGGCCATATTCAGTACAACTGTTACTATTATTACCGGCCAGAAGACCCATACCAGAATAAAGGAGAGAGACAAGACTACCGTGCATATTATAATCAAGAGGGAAATCCGCAGCAGGAACTTCAGAGCTCAGCAAGTTTACTCGCACTAGACGCGCAGTACGCCCGTCACGTTCAAGACTACCATCACAAGCCAGAGAGCCCGAGATCAGAAGCGCAAACGTCCCGCCAGCCAGTGCGCACTTACAGCCTCACTTTTGAAGGAGAAGAAAACTCCTCAGATCAGGTGATTGCCGCCCTACCTAAGCAAGAAAAACGAACAGCCAAGAAGCAGATGTGAATATCCCAGGTATAAATCAGAAAGTGAAGTCGGCAGTAACCAATGAGCAGCAAAGTCAAATTATGCCAAAGCAAGGACAGTCACACAAGAGAACTCGCCGAGAAACGAACTCATCAGTTCAGCCAAGCAATGTCCTTTTGTTACGTGGGAAAGATGCCAACCTTAAGGCCAGTGACCTAACCACAGCAGGCAAAATAGCAGGTCAAGACGTTCAATTACTCGTGGACACTGGTGCGTGTGTATCAGCCATTGACGAACTGTTCTTTACGAAGATTAATGGTCAGTTCCCGCTTAAGTTGAGCGATGGTTCCTTATCGTCAGTGCAGACATTCAATGGCGATACCGTACCGGTACTGGGCAAGATTACTGTTCCTTTACAGTTGAATGGACATGAGTATTCCTGTGAGTTTCATGTTATGCAGAGCCTCGCCTACGATGCAATTCTTGGTCGTGACTTCCTACAAAAGAACGGAGCCCTGATTAATCTGGTAGACAGTACTATATGCTTTTCAACAGCAACACATCCTGGAAAACATACCAGTGCAACGTCAGTACCAGTTATGGGAAGCTTCCTTGCTCAACAGAAGAAGCTGAAAGAAAAGACGACCGTAGCCACTCAAGTTGTTCCTGCATATTCCCCGAAGAGCACCCAACCTCACTGCAAATTGGCCCAGCGAAGTCAAAAGTACAAAGATATAGGATTTCAACAGCCACTCCTACTTCTGATGCTTGTTGTACTGTACCTGCTCACAGCTTCAAGCACGTCGCACACGAAGGGCACCGCCAACCCCGTTGTTCAGAAAATGCCAAAGTTCGTCCAAAAAGCCCCAGATAATAAGATTCAAGATGGTCGCGTACGCGTATTCTGTACTCAAGTCAGTCAAGTATATCGTAGAGACAAGGATCCAGATTCGGAAATTGACATACACGAAATAAAGCCGCAGAGAATAAAAGTATTGACGTCAGCTGAACCATTCAAGGAAACAGATTTAAATACTCAGGAGAGCCCGTTAACCGTTGACCAGGAATTACGCGAAGATGAAAGGAGAGAAGTCTTTACAACTTGGAAATAATGACTGAAGTACCACAGTATTGAGTCATACAGACAAGGAACTTTAAAGGAAAATGTTGACATTTTAAGTAATGAAGGTGTTTAAGTAGCATCAAGAAAACAGTGTCTTGGCGAAGATAAACGTAATGCAAAGAAGTTGATATCAGAGATTTAAAAGTTAGGGGAAAGTGTGATGATACATGATTAGGAATTTTTTTTAGAGCGTTTTAAGGCTAGTATCACAGTCATAGTAAATTTGAGTTCTAGGTGCCTTTTGCTTTTGCTCGACCAGGAGGTCTCGATTTAAAGGTGGGAGGAATGTCAGGAGGAATTAATCAATGTTTAGGGAAATTATCATAAAATAGGACCTTCGCACTTTTAGAGTTACATTCATCGGGAAACTGTGCAAATATGAGTTTTATAGGCAAACAGCGATTTACATGCTTAAGTAAACTACTTTTGTACTTTAAGTAAATAACCGCGCGTGTGGGTTGTCGCTGTTTAAACTAGGGTTGTATTCAAGGGAAAAAATATAAAAGAAGTTAATTTCAATTTTCGTTTTGTCCATTACCGAAAACAATTCGAATTTAGACAGCTTTCTAGGTTGAATATACATTCGACAGATGTATCTTTTTGTTTCAGCTTTTGTTCATAATTGAGTTTGGTTAGTTTACGATTTCAAATAGACCGACTCTATTCAACCTTGTTTTTAGTTTAAAATACTTCTAATTGAATTTTATTTAGCTGTACTTTAGTCTACAAACTCGCCAGCTGAACTTATTCGCTTTGCTTTTGTATTGTAAGTTGACTTTGCTCAGCCTTCTTTTAATTGTACTTTGTATGATGCAATCAGGTTTAGCGTTAGTATATAAAGAGTGCTGTTATCACTGTTAAGTCGATTTTACATCTCGTGGAGTTACATAGAAGATTTACGCCGAGACGAAGAATAAACCTGTGAAGTCCAAGTTCTTGTGTCCTGATTCCAGTGTAGCAGATCCCTCGGTACTTTGGAGCCCGTGACAAGTTCCTCTCTCGCAGCAAGCGTGGTTGCTCTGAGCTATCCCCAGTTCAGTTCGTTCAGTCCAATTAGTCGACAGTTTCAGCCGAAGAAAGGCCTCTCATCGCCCGTTCCCCGTTGAAGAGTTTTGAGCAACAAATCCCGTGTCACAGACGCAAAACCCATTGTCCCAGTAGTGGACAAAACCCGTTGTCACATTAAGCCCACTAGCCCGTACGCAAAATTCACTAGCCCGCAGGCTAGCGGACACTAACTTCTTTTCAAGCTGTGACATTATTTTTTCAAATATCCCTAATCCCCTGTCTTGATAAACCACCAAATTCTCCGAACTAATACCAGGGCAAATCCATATAGTATTAGTAATGAGAATTAATATTTCAAACATACCTTGTTTCACAATTTTCTGCACTTCCTTGATGGTCGCTCCTAGAGCCTCGACTTCACGCGTCAAACGGACCGTATCACCCCACCTACAACGCGACTCGATATCCCGGATGCACTCTCCAACGCGTGCTCCTACATGGTCTAGCCGCTGTAAATCAAGGCCAAAATCATGCGAACCGAGCCTGCTCTGCCCAGACAAAGTATTTAGCTCATCGCGTAGCTCCTTCTCCGCCACGAAGAGAGGCCATATCTTCCTGAGATAGAGCTGCTTGTACGCGTTAAATTCCTCCAGCATCCGCCAGTGAGCGCTTGCATAACGTATGTGCCATTCGTAATTCTCGTTAGGTTTGTCGCTGAAGTGGACGCTGCACACGCTGCAAGCTGAGTTGTCCACCTTGAACCTCTCAAAGTGAGCCTCAGCTGAATGAGCTGGCTGCTGTTGAACTTCGCCGTCTCGTGGCGAGGATTTAGGAGTTGTGTGCCTGATTTGACGGTACCAGCGCTGGATTTTGACGGCAGCTTCCTCTCGCTCTGTCTCTAGAGCACGCTCCTTCTTCTGCTCTTCCAGGTAACCGATCGGCATCTGAAACTCCGATGGTGAGTAAATATCCACGGGCGGCTCACTTGCGGTGACAGGCGCCTGAGGATGCCACAGAGCCGACCCAGCGGTGAACACCTGCGTGAAGGAATTTGCATTTACTTCGGCGGTCAACAACTGACGGTCACACCAACGAACGGAAAACAGGCTTTCATCTCTCTCAGACAGAAATGTTTGTAGTGCAAAAACTACGTCTTTAACACGCTCGGCGCAACGCAGCGCCTCTAACACCTTCCGTACTCGACGTGGCAGAAACGCGTGCACGGTGACGCCACGTAGAGATTCGATGAGACGTCCAAATGGAGCCGGTGGAATCCCTCTGCCATAGTTACACAGCATGGTCAAGGTCAGGACTAAGATTCTCTCTGATTCACCAGACAGCACACGATCCATTGCATTGGGACTAAAAGCACTGTTGATCAAGTTGAAGCGACGGCTGACTTGCCCCGACACGAGCTGGACCATGTACTCGAGTAACCGCTGAACTTGACGGATCCCTTTGAAAGAAGGCAGTCCCGTGGCGGTGGCTTCAACGATACTGCACAAGGTAGGGAACCTGTCTGTGCCGTGCAGTATGTCCCAGACGTTGATCAGACCAAGGTAGCTCTCTGGAAGGCAGATAGGAAACTCGTAGTCGTTGAACAAACGCGCAAAAAGTGCCAGACAAGCGATCACCTGGTGTTCAAAGATGGCGCTGATGTTAGCGAGTGAAGGCATAGGAATGGAGGACCTCGATGCAATCAAACGGACGAATCGTCGAATAACAAAGGAAGCAGAGTTCAAAACATCGCCATACACGTGAAGTACACGCCTGCCTTCTTCCAAGAGTCGGAAAAGGCTGTGGAAGCCTCCGTGTTGTCTGTCTGGGAGCATTCCATCGCACGGCACATTTCTTCCTGCAAAGGCCTTTTCTTCAACGCTGAGTCGCTCTAAAACCTTGTTAGTGTGTCCAACAAGGTGAAGGATTCGTGAAACTTCAATAAATCTGTCAGAGTTCTGCCATCGGTGAATGTCCTTTGTATTCCTCCATAAGTAATCGGCGTATCTCGTCAACCGCTCTCTGACTGGGCCGTTCTTACGTAGAACGCGGAAGTGCTCTTTGCAGAGAAAAGAAGCATGCAGGCCGATTTTGGGAAAGAGCAAATCGTAAAACTGTCGACAAGCTTGAAAGTCCCTTATAGCATTAGTGAGCAGCTTTTGTGAAAACTGCCTTTGAGGATCGAAGCGACCAATGGCGTCAAGGAACGACTGCACAAGAGCATTAACATGCATTTGATGACACAGGGAGTCGAAAAGATCTTGAAACAGATCCTCTGAAAATGGTACATGGGTAAGCTTACAATGTCCTGGAGTGCAGCTTAAACCCACAAGAGGCCTTCTACAAATGCGTTGACAACTTGCATTTGATTCTACACTTTGGCAAATGTTCTGCGCTAACTTACAAGCCAAGCCGCACAGGTAGCTTGAAATACGCCACCGTGCTGTTCCCACATCAAGCACCACCTTATCAACTTTGACTTCAGCTGGGCTGTAAGGAACAGACGAGATGAACAGGCCGCCGCTCTTAATGAAAGCGCATCTAACATCTGACTTATCTCCCTTGAAAACACCAAAGTGCGTCTCGCACATTTCCACTTTTTGAAGCTCAGCCACGCTGTTTTGAGGCTTGTTCAGCGCCATAATAAGACTGAATAACCTATCCAAGCCTCCAAGAAACACACCAGGAAAATCACAGACATCACCGCGTGAAACGTCTCCCTTTAAAATGGCGAAAAGCGCCAGACACGCATGTACTTCCCCGCAAATATTGTTCACTTTGCGAAACAGTTCTCGAGCACTTTCGGCGTCTTCTTCATCTTCATTTAGCCTTGCTAAAATCAGGAGGCATTGTGCCTGACCATTTTCGTCATCGCCGTCTTCAAACAGCTCCAAAGCTTTTTCGGTCGGGCCCTCAATTAAGTCACGACGCTCATCAGTGGAAGCATGCGTTTTAACGCAGCGAGCGGCGGAGAGGAAGCATTCGGCCGCAAAGCTCTTACTGTGCACAAACTTGGCTGCCTCGATGAATCTGCCATTCTTTCTCAAGAGGTTTCCAGCATCCTTGTACCTGCCTTCCTCTAACAGAGCCTCCATAGCTTCTTGTACGCAGTCGTGATTCTCCAGGAAAAGAATTCGATCGTTGGCTGATGGCAGTCGCTCAAGAACTGAGACCATTTCATCAACGCGACCGCAACTAAGAAATCAGTAAGAAAAGAAATCACTCAATAAAACGTAATATCACAGGGAGGGGGAAGGAGGGGAGGGTACTCAGGTATAACAGTGATGGGGAAGTGTGAATGAAGCAAAATTTTTCAACCCCCAAAAGTTCCATTACGTTAAAACGCAACCCAAAAAAGTCCCATCGGTTTACGTAAAATCAAGAATGATAGGTACAATTTCATCTACCCCCCAAAGAGTCCTTGACGAAATCAATCTTTATACATTTGTCACTGACTAGAAAATTGTTAACAAACCTTTGGACGTTTCGGACGCGTGGCGAAATGAAATAATACTAGTACAACAGTGCACAATCTACTGAAACTTGGGTATTTTTGTTTTTCTTTTTTACTGCAGCGTTCTTCAGCCAAAACTAAATGCTGTCTATTGCTTCCATTTTAACTTACGAATACCGCAGTTCGCGACTGAAGTTTCCTAAGTGTGATTAATAACTGAGAGAAAGTATTTTGAAGCACTAGTTAAACATTTGTGGGATTCCTACAAAGCGGTTCTCCCATGAGAAGAACAAAGTAATCACAAGAAACGCTCAAGGTCATTGCCCTGTATTGCATTGCGCATCCTTACTGCGCAGAATTTTCCGCGTAATAAGCGCGCGCGAGCGCGCGCACATAAACAAAATGGCGGCTTCTTTCTATGTGGCTTAGTCCGCGAGAGAAGTAAATTGTCGCTTTCTCGTAAACGAGTCTGGTGACCTATCATTTTTTCTCATATTTTGGGTGTAGCGATCAAATTCTTTCTGTAAAATGAAAACAGATCAATTCTTGTGTTTGAAAAATAAATTATCGCTAAAAACGTGTACTTTGCTAGTACTCGCAGAGGAATTTTAAAGGAATTATATGGAACATACAAGGTCTTCCTGCTCCTAAACGAATCTGGTGACCCCCCTTTTTTATTTCAAAATTTAAGTTCCCTTAAAGTAATAAACCAGTAGGCGAAGTTTGGTTAAAAAATTGTGTTCAGTTCTATTTCAGGGCAATGACCTTAACAAAAAACACGCAATGAACCTGTCAGAACTCGATACAAGCGATGCACTTGGTGTCAAAACTCCGGGAAAACGCGTCTAAGCCAAGTGATGATTGGTTTTCGTTTTGCTCCTGACTGATAGAAGAAAAAATATATCCAACAACCCAGCATGTTTGCTCGACCAATCACGAAACGTTTTAAAAATCACTACAGCAGTTCAACCAACGAAGTGGCGTTTTATAACTCACCTAAAGTGTTCCTCTGCCAACTGATGACACAGTCGCTCCACAGTTCGGGACTCCTTGGGAGAGCGGATCCCTCCCTTGCTGGCATCAGTTCCTACAAGACTCTTGTAGCGCTGTAAGGTGTCGATAGCCTCTTTGTACAGGTTGCCTTGACACAACACTTCCACTGCCTGGTGATAATCATTGATCATCTCGTAACACTCGCTGGCTTCCAAGTAATGGCGCTCCTTTCTTAACTGCTTCGCGGCGTCTTCAAACTGTTGAAAACGCAAAAAAAACAAAGTCATGACGACTTGATTGAGAAAGTTTAAAAGACGTGATCTGAACAATACACAACTTGGGAAAATTGTATTTTTACCGGTAAATAAAATTAATGAGGACGACATTGTCTGATAGATCAAAATGGCATGAAGTCTCTACTTGGGCATACTGTACAAAAATTAGGGAAACCAAAGAAAGGCAGGAATGTAATAGAGAACGATCCATATCAGCTAGGAGACACGAAATATGTTGTTAAAGTTTCCCCCCCCCCCCCCTACCGCTTTTTTCGACTTTTTTGCTTGTTTACAAGCAAAAGGAAGGAAAATAGCGGTTAAGTTGGGTAATCTCGAACTACATTCTTGTTAACTCTCAAGGGACTGTTTTAATTTCTCAAGGGAATACTTTCCGCTGTGGGTGATCAAAGCGCGTGACTTGTAAAGTGTCACTCTTTAGTTGTGCTTCAGCACTTCCGTTCTTGTAGAAAAAACGTGACTTATCAAATTTACAAACGTTATATAACAACTAAAAACGCGAGTAGCCCAAATCTTACGTGACATAACCAATTAAGAATGTGAGGAGTTCAGCGCTCGAAGGCAGCGAAGTTTAAAACGATTAAGAACGCAATTTGTACTGGTACAAGTCTTTAGGCGCTAATATTAATTGCCAACGAGAAAGGCGAGCGAAAACGCGAGCCTGTCTCGGCGGCAGTATATAGAGCCGTGCGTAGTGTGAGGCAAAGTGTGAGGGCTATGCAGACTTTGACCATATTAGGATGTAGGCGGAAGTTGTCGAAAACACAATTTCCGATGTTTTTAGCCAATCCGTTCAGCAGAATCTGTTCAGCACGTGCACACTTTGCTGTAGTTTGGCCAATCAGCGCGCTACTAATTTGTTTAGCACGTGCATGATGCATTGGCAACTAAAATCCCCAGACAAGATGCGTGTCAGATAACAGAGAGGTTTCAAATCTGTTCGCTTCAAAAAGCCAAAATTCCCGAACTAGAGATTGAAATACGAAAGAAACTTGAATTAAACTTTGTTTAGAATTTAATTTCATTTAAGATAAAGGCAAGAAATGCATTACAAAGCTTTAAAATTTCCAAAGCTTCGAAAATTTCGAAGTCATACAAATTTGCATGCGTAATTAAGTTAGGTCTGGCTATGAAAACAACACGGAAACGAATTTGGTGTCGTGGATTTTATCGATTAGAAGAGAGCTATTTAGAGGTTTTTTTCGTTTCTCGAATTTATAAAATAAATGCCCTATACTTCATTTTTTTACTGGAGTGTCTAGCTTTTTTTTTCTCGGACGACCGGGCCTTGAATTTTCCTTAAAGCTGTCTCAACAACAACAGTTTTACGTGACATTTGAGACGTCACGCATTGCGCGTGATGAATTATTCTCGGAACGGTGGTAGTAAAATAAAATAAACTTGTTCCATCTTTGGCCACAAAGATGAAACCTCAAATTTGTTGGATACTTGCGTGTTGAGTGGATTTAACTGCAGTGTGGAAAGTTTAAAATGATTTGTTTTGGCAAATCTTTGTAAAAGTTTGCTTTTTCAGTTCGTAATTTATTTTCCGAGTTCAGTGGGTCATAGCAACTTTGATTAAGACCTTTAGGACTTAAAAAAAGGTAAAACAGCAGCGATAGCGGCATCGAACAACAATGGCTTGAAACTCTCAAAAACATGGAGTTTAGAAGATTTCTCATTGAATCTTCACTACTTTCACGGCATTATTTTAGAACTTTTCCCTCATTTAGCCTTCACAAAATCGCATTTTATTCCAGAAACATTCAAGATTTTCAAAGAAAACACCCAATGTTTATTGATCGGACCAAAATCATAATGCGTACTTTCAGCCAAACATTTACAATTATCTTCCCTTCTTCTCTCGATCTCCCGTTGTACTCGTTGGCATTTCTACCGATAGGTACCACTAGTTTAACCTAAAACGATTAACAACGCAAATTTGTACTGGTACAAGTCTTTCACACACTAAAACGTTGCTAATAGTTAACCAAAGGGAACTCATTTCGTGACAATTGATTATTTCTGCTGAGTTGCACAATTTAGAATTGCAACATTCAATGCAGGTGTGAAGTGATATTTACAAGTTTTTTTGTAGCCTGTTGTGAAATTACTTCCGGTGGAGGCAGTAAACACTAAAAGTTTTTGCTTCTGTTCAGAAGTTAATGCATCGCCATTAGAAAAAAAACCAGCAACTGTTTTACTGGAAATGAAGTCGTTAGAAATGGCATGTGTAGCCGTAAGGTAAAGAATAACGCGAGGAGAAGCGGCTTTTGGTAATATCCGAACGAAAATTTACTTCTCAATGTGGGGTTAAGATTGCGTGACGAGACAAAAGGTAACTCTGTCGTGCGTAACCTTTATCGGGAACCCTGCATTAAGCCGAGTAGAAATCTTTCTAACAGGAAACAACTATTTCGATTAAAGGCAAGCGTTAAAGTTTACCATTTTTAACCAAGCCAAAGTATATGAGTCGCAAAGCGCACAGCCGTCGCGAATGACAAATACAGCATTTCCTCCGCGAAAATAAAAAAAATGCTTGAACTGAAAGACGTTTGAATTCTTCCATGATATGTTGGAACAACAATGCCCAGGAAAAACCTTCTACTCATACTAACTTCATGCAAAAAAGTCGATATCTCGAAGAGATCTTTGATTTATGTAAGATCTAAAAGCCCCTCCTCTCCTCTTTATTAAACCACTCTCCATCTAGTGGTCTTAAAATAAATAAGCACTCCCCCTCCCTCCAGAGCTTAATATGGCGTTTACGGTACGTAATGTTCAAAATTAGGTGGGAAATTTCCGCCCCCCAAAATGGTACAGAAACTTGATTTGAAGTAACGAATTTCAATGTAGATTAACTTAACTTGTCCACTAACCTTTCCTAATTTCTTGTTTAGTTTGGCCAACAGGAGTCTCTCTCGTGCATTATGCAGACACTTGGCTCCCTCATCCAACATGGCGCACTGTAAAAACTGATCGGCAGCTCTCAAGAACTGTGTTCTCATCACCTTGGGGTTTCCTTTCAGTTTACTTGCCTCAGCAGCCTGCAGCTGGGCTTGACTCTTCCTCACCATCAGTTTATCACCGGCCATTGTAAAGCACTTCACTGCCACCTCCCATAGCTCCTTGTTGTAAAAATAATGCCCCTGTTGGCACCATTCTGCTTCAGTCGATCTTTCCACGAACATACTGGTCAGCTGTTCCGTCTCGTTGGCTTCACCTGACATGCGTATCACGCGAACGAGGCTCAGCTTCTGGAAGTACTCAAACACTGGTGCCCGGGCTTCCTCGTCTTCATCAAAGAACCAAACGTTGACCCTGGCTCGAGTAATGGCCGTGTACAGGAACTTAAACTCGGAGTTGAGAACCTTGTGTCTGTCGGGGTCAAACTCCAGGGGGCGTGATGTCATTTCCAGGTCCTCTTCTGCAAGTTCTACGAGCCCTGACGTGTTGGGGACCTTCCCGTCTGACAGTTCCTTCATGAATGTAGTCACAACTCGCCACTCCTTCTTAGCCTACATGCAAAACAGATTATCAGAGTTATCGCTTAATTAGACTTTAATTTCTACCAACTAGCTTACTGGATGCATGTGCATGGCATCATGGAGTCTGCCGCAAATTTAGCTGTCTTCATTGTAAAGAATTTAATCGGAAAGCGAACCGTATTTGGGACAGAATTGCTGTTTATACGGTCAATTGCAGTCATATCAGTCATTCACCTGAAGAAAGAATCTAACACACCGCTGGCGACGCACTAGACGCTTTTAAATTTTTTTAAAGGTAAGCCACAAGTCACCCTAGTTACACAGCACATCAAACACGCAATTAGTGTGCATTTTCCTTTGTCAAATACAACAAGCATTCACCTACGCTTGCCTTGTTCCTGCTAGAATGATAATTTGGCATGACGTCACTAGAAAGAACGGCTGGGAGGCCCCCACGTGACCCAAAGCAAATTGACAGTGCAGCGTAAGAAGGGGGCCTCCCGTCTCGCTTGTCTATGAAACAAGTCTTGCTACGTCGTGCAGGACGGCAATAAATCGATGAAACAGAGTCAAACGAAGATAACTAAGACTGCTACAAACACTGGTTGAAATGTATTTCTTTCAGTTTGCAGAGTTTGGCATGTACAGTCTTCCTCGCAGCCGTTATTTTGGGTCATCACGTAAGATGAAGAGGATCGTCACTCAGTACATACTGGTCAGCTGTTCCGTCTCGTTGGCTTCACCTGACATGCGTATCACGCGAACGAGGCTCAGCTTCTGGAAGTACTCAAACACTGGTGCCCGGGCTTCCTCGTCTTCATCAAAGAACCAAACGTTGACCCTGGCTCGAGTAATGGCCGTGTACAGGAACTTAAACTCGGAGTTGAGAACCTTGTGTCTGTCGGGGTCAAACTCCAGGGGGCGTGATGTCATTTCCAGGTCCCACTCAGAGCACCCACTCAGTAACGAGGAATGCCTTCACATTTTAGAGCAGTGCGCCAAGGGCAAATGCCCTGGTAGCGATGGACTTTCAGTAGAGTTCTATCTACGCTTTTGGTCGATGCTGGGTGAAGAGTTGGTACAAAGTCTAAACTACGGATTCGAACATCAACATTTGAATATAACGCAAAAACAAGGAATTATCAAAGTAATACCAAAAAAACGTAAGGACAAACTATATCTTGAAAACTGGAGACCGCTGACACTACTTAATGTCGATTACAAAATTGCAACTAAAGCCATAGCTCATAGGATTTCAAACGTTCTTCCCAAAATAATCAACGATGATCAAACCGGATACGTTAAAGAGCGTTATATTGGTCAAAACATTAGGCTCATTATGGATATTATGAAAGTAACTGAATTAGAAAACATCCCTGGGCTGGCTATATTCATTGACTTTAAGAAAGCCTTCGACACGGTCGACTGGAATTTTCTTCACAAGACCCTACAAGCTTTTAACTTCGGTCCATGCATTCAAAAGTGGATAAAAACCTTTTACACGGATTGCTCCAGTTGCTTCATAAACAACGGATATGCGTCTGACTTTTTCATGCCTGAGAGAGGCGTTCGTCAAGGCTGTCCACTCTCGGGTATTTTATTTGTCCTATGCGCTGAAATCCTAGCCAATGCAATAAGAACTGATAAAACTATTCAAGGAATTAATATACACAACAAAGAATTTAAGCTTTCTCAATATGCCGATGACACAACTGCCTTTGTCTCTGACCTAAAATCTGCAAATAATTTGTTCCAATTATTGTCAAACTTCCAGGAATGTTCAGGCCTAGAGATTAATAAAAGCAAAACTGAAGGTATGTGGTTGGGCGCGAACAGAAACAATACAACAGAGCCCCTTGGAATAGCTTGGCCTTCCAACTCAATACTCGCATTAGGTATTCATTTTTCACATGATGATGAAGTTGCATATAAGAAAAACTTCGAACAAAAACTGAATTCAATGAAAAGCCTTCTCAACTTATGGTATCCTAGAAACCTCACTTTATATGGCCGTATAACGATTCTAAAATCTCTCGCAATCTCTAAACTTGTATATAATACATCAGTGCTCACCTTTCCTTCGAAATTTGTCAACATGGTAAATCAAGCAATTACCCAATTTGTGTGGAACAAGAAAGTTAAAATAAAACAAAAGACTATGATCGGCCCGAGAGAAAAAGGTGGACTAGATATGCCTGATTTTGAAATAATCAACGATGCACTTAAAGTTTCCTGGATAAAAAGACTCAACGACAGTAATGAGACTTCAAGTTGGAGCTACATACCATTAAGCTACCTAAGGGATGTCGGAGGCTTGTTTCTACTTCAATGTAATTTTGACTTAAAAGCACTTAAAATTGAAATACCACTTGCTTTTTACTCGGAAGCTCTCTACGCTTGGGAAAAAATAAATTATTTTTCTCCTAACACCAAAGAACAAGTTTTGAATGAAATTATTTGGAACAATCGCTTCATTAAAGTTGGTGGTGTTTCTGTTTATTACAAAAAATGGCATGAAGCCGGAGTCATTAAAATCAAAGACATTTTCCAAAACAATGCTTTTCTATCTTTTCCTGAGTTCTGCTCTAGATTTAAAATCAAAGCTAACTTTCTTACGTATCATGGATTATGCCACTCAATCCCTAGACAATGGGTTAATATCCTAAAAGGAAATATCCAGGCGCCTTTGGATGGTAAAGATAACAATAGAATACCTTTGAATAAGCTCTCTTGCAAATCGGCTACACGATTCTTTGTCAAAAAAAAGTTTGTAACACCTACTGCCGAAAAAAGGATGGTAAAAGCAAATTTGAATGAAAAAACAATACAACTCATATATAGCCTTCCTTTCAAAGTTACTAAGGACACCAGACTTGCCATCTTTCAATTTAAAATTATACATCACATTCTGCCAACAAACTCAACACTTTTTAGAGACGCACTTAAAGAAACCGATAAATGTCACCTATGCTCTGAAAGACAAACACTAGCTCATCTTTTCGCTTCCTGTTCAAAAGTTAAGAGCTTTTGGTCTCATTTTACTAATTGGTGGAATTTCAAAAACTCCGAGCCAATAACTCTTGATGAAAACATGATCATTTACGGTGTTGCCAATGACTTCTCTCGTCGACTTGGTTTAAACCTCTGCTTGATTATCGCAAAACATTACATTTACACTGCCTCCAGAAAAGAAGAAGAGTACTACTGGGAAGCTTTCATGGCCGTTCTTGAAAGTAAAATTCAGATAGAGATGCATAAATCTAAGAAACAGATACAGTTGTAATCCGTAACAACAACTATAGAAATAAGTATATATAGAAATAAACATATATAGAAATAATAGATATAATAACAACAACAAAAGTAGGCACCCAGGTTTCCTGTTCTCTGTAATATATTCTTTTTTATTTAGTTTTTTGCATGCCCTTTGTGTAACGTAAATTATTCTCTGTAAGTAAGCTATGTATTGTAGTGTATTGTAATTGTAAGTAAGCTATGTATTGTAATGTATTGTAAGTCAGTGTTAATCAATAAACTGCTTTATCTAAAAAAAAAAAAAAAAAAAAAAAAAAAAAAAAAAGAGGATCGTCACGCAACACTCGAGAGGGTCGTTGTGTGACGATCCAATTAACAGGCCGCCTGATGTAGGTTGGCCGTTAAACTGCTTTTCACTCACCTGAGAA